>NW_007579093.1:84320-170354 GCF_000690725.1 Stegastes partitus | reverse complement strand
AAGATGAACAAGATCAACATCTCTGGGTATGCCAACATATCTCTGATGATTTCAATACAATCAATTACTGTGACAAAATATAGAGAAAGCTTTAAATAGCCAAAACTTACAAGTGAAAATACAAACAGCCCAGCCACTGCATAGGACTTTCCATAGCACTTAATAAGAACTCTGGAGAGTTTTGGCTTCTCTGATTCCTTTGTTGCCCTTCTAACTTCTTGGTCCCATAACCTACATATACAAACACGTAAAAGTGCATCAGTTCAGCTGTAACATATCATAACCGTCAAATCATAACTCCTGTCATAATGTTAAGACATTAAATCAGAAAAAAAATATGTTTGCTAAGACTAAAGGGTGAGAACTCCCTATTGAGTCCATCCTGATTTTTACCAAACGTGTTCAGTGTTTGCAGCAGCAGAATTCTGCCAAGTACAAAATGACATTGAGCTAAAAGTACAAACCATAAATGATGTCAATTACTCCATACGTGACTCAAGCAGATGTTATTTTATGTCAATTTAGACACAGAGTGGGTGTCTACAAGCAGGAGAGAATTAGTCAAGATTATTTAGGATTTAGTAGCATTAACATGAAAACAATCTATGGTGGCCCATTGTGTAATCAAAACCACCACATTACAGCTGTGTGGACCCACAATGGCAGGACACTGATGCTACAAATACTGGCTGCTTAACAGAATGGCAGTCACTTTCAAAAACGACCAAACTTTACATGCATAGAAAAAGAGAAACATCAGCTTGATTCCTGAGAAAATCTGACTGCATCATTTATCATGGAAACATCATAATGGATGCAGTCTGTCATCAGGCATAAGCAACACCTTTCCATTTGTGTCTTACTGGACATTTGGTCAAATCATAAATGACAACGATAGAGTACCTCTGCAGCTCCTTTCCCAGGGTTTCAGACCGATCCTCTGGAAGAACACCGAACATGTCACTTTCCTCGAGCCTCCGTTTGGGGCCGAGGTGCAGCAAGGGGGTCAGCCAGCTGAAACAGAGAGGGGGGCCCTTTTCAGATGTGGGATCCATAACAGTCAATCCATGGAAAGGACTTCTGCATTCTGACACTTAGACACTTATTGTTGATATCCCCCACAGCTTCATTCTGACATACCCGCCGTGGTGATGGAGGAAGCCACTACATGCATGCAATGTTGACTAGTTGGGAGTTCCAGATACTGATATCCTTCAGGAGCCATTAACACCTGAGTTTCAATTGGGGGTTTGTTGCTCCTCCCCCTCGTTACGCGAGTCGTTAGTGCTCCCCCTGACACAATGGGGTTCGTTAGGGTATATTGTGGCTAGAAACTCGGGCGTTAATGGCGCCTTACGGATATCAGTATCTGGAACTCCCAACTAGTCCGTCAGAACTGATGAAGCCTCTTGGATGAGAGGTGAAACGTCTTCAAGGAACTCAAGCAAGTCCAGCTGCTACGATTAATGTACGAGAACAACCACGACCTGGATGACTGAGCATCTTCACAGATATTACATAATAGTGCAATAACAGACTAAATCTCAAATAAACTGTCCAAATACCTTCCAGCCTAGTTTATTTATGATTTCCTAAACACTGAAAATTCAGTCCATGTGTGTTTACCGCTACGTTGCCAACAGCCAGATGAATACATCCCAACAGCTGTGATGAAGCTGAGGACAGCTGCTGTGTAACAAATGATTTAACAGCAGCTGATAAGGTGACCCGTGTAAGGTGAAGGAAAGTACATCGTGTAACCTGGTGCTAGGTCGTGACTGATCTACTCTCCACGTCATTGTTCATTTATGATTATAACCAATTTAAGAAGTTCCTGACGATGTTCCAAGCACAACTCTATGAATCCTGACGCTGCAGGTATTTAAAAAAATTTAAACTGTAATTCTGTGTGTGAAAGCTCATCAGGCTGGTGTGAAGAAAATCCTAGGAGCTTCAGTAAAAGGCTACTTCTTCTGTTTAAGGTTCTTAAAGACATTTCACCTCACATTCAAGAGGCTTCTCCAGGTCCGACTGACCAATGGGGAGACCGATTATGGCCACATCAGGTAAATTCACTACTTTGGTTTAGATGCAGCCAGCCCTTTGTCTGCAGTCATTATGTGGTCTCAAGCGATGCGCCGGCCACAGAACTATCTTTTTTGCTGTTCAGTGTCACAATTAACAGCCAGACAATAAAAGCCGGTTTACAGCCCGCCACTGATCAGCGTGATTGATGAGCGGAGAAGCTCTCATGCATAAGGGGAGCTTTGTTTCGAACTTTAGGTAGCAGACACGAGTGCAGCAGTCTTCTGTAAGCATGCCTACTCTGCCTGCGGCTAACACAACCCGGGCTACTGCAACATCTTTCCAAAGCAGGATTACCTTTAACAATATGCTGTTGCTGTCAGACGCTCTCTTGAGCAGAGACACAATCTGCAAAAACTGAACAAGAGGCACAGCCATCGGCATAAATCAGGATATCAGCTGCTTTCACAGTGGCTAAGTTAGGAGGCAACCCCGGATTACCCTGAAATGGTGTCTGGAAAACAATAAACAATGCTTTAAGGTCAGGGCCTTAGTGGGCAATAAAAGTGACGAACCAGAGAAAGAAGAAGGAAACAGAGAAGAATACCAGAAGGAGACAAACTGTTATTGAGCTCAATGGATCCAACAGTCAACAGGAGAGCGTTATCGGGTCATCGCTACTATTTCTACTGTACATATTCGGTTACAACAATTCCTCGCCCCACCACCAAGGACCAAGCACCGAACCTGGGGGGACAGAGCCTTGTCTGCTGCTGCTCCCACCCTCTGGAACTCCCTTCCATCTCCCATCCGGCACTGCCGTGACCTCCACACATTCAAGTCCCTTTTAAAAACTCACCTTTGCAAGATCGCTTTTAATGTTTAACTGTTTTACATTTTTATTTTTTGCGATGATCTTTGCATTGTCGCAATGATCATCTCATTGGAGAGCAACAAATTTAAACGCTGGATCAAGGAGGCCATAGGAATTAGGAGGTGAGCCAAAGACACCATGAACCGTGATGAGGGGGCATCATGCTGTCCCACACATGGGACGCTCTCCTGCAGAGACCACCGGCCAGAAGGAGGCGTGGCCCGTCGGGCAAATCTGACAGATTGCCAGGCGGGTCACGCCTCCAGGAAACCACCAGCTGATAAAGACACGTCACCGTCAGTGACGTTTCTGAGCAAGACTGAAGTGACAGTCGAAACATTTCAAGGTAAAAACAGCTCCTACTTAAAAATACTCATGGTCTGATAAAAAAAAGAAACCGTACACCTAGAATCAGAGTAGACAAGATGAACCGAATCAGGCTTCAACATCTTCTCTCCCCTCCGAAGGAACCAAAAGATATTTTCTCACCTGCTTTTGCCACACAGACAATTTTACATTTACTGAGGAAAAGTTCTCCTACGCTACGTGCTGTATGTATTCCTGTAATGCAAATGAAGAGGCAAAATGAAACCTGAGGCAGAATGTCATATCTGAGCCTGCAGAGGTGGGCTGGTTGGGCAAAAGGAGCAACAGGAAGGAAGGTCATTAAGACAACAAGGGTCACCAACAGTTACTGCAAAATTATGATCAAAAGTGCCAGTACAACTGAAAGCAGCAGTTCAAACAAGGACGGTTTGACTATTTACTTGAGCAACACTGTTTTAGTGAAGGAGCCAAACAGTGATCTTGAGGTACTAAATCACATCATGCTATTTTACATTTATGCAATTCCAAAGTAAACATTAACCTTGTCATTTCTGTTGTGCCACAGAACCAGAATCTGACTCATCAGTTGTATATCAAACTGGAGGAAGGCAACCGACAGACAGGTTAGTCTTGCAAGCTGTGCCAAACCTTAGCAGCATAAGCAGGTAATGATTACATGGAGGGCCTACCAGAAAGCTCCAGCAACTAATGGAAGACCAGCAATCGCAAATTCAAATAATATATGGATTTTTTTTTTCAGTTTGAGAGACAATTGCTGACTGGGACAAAAAAAAGTTTGACTTCTGAATGAGGTTCTGTATTTTTTCGGCAGGCACGGTTCAAACTGAAACTACAAACAGATTGCAAAGCAGCAAAGTCTTGAGCAACATGGCAGACGGAACAGAAAGACAGAAAAAACAACAAAGACGAGTTTACTCCACTTTGAATCTGCTGGGAGGCTAGACGCAAGGGGGCTTACTGAAAAAATAAGCCATGTGTTGGGACGTCATGGTCCTAGTGCACAAAAACAACCTTGCAGGTCAACGAGGGGATTCTTCGAGACGAAGAGGCACGTTTCATGCAGCACCTTTGACCTAAACCTTTGACCTATGGACTCCTAACTTAACATTATAAACCCACGAGGAGGAACTTCAGACACCACACAAGTTCTCGGACGTGGAGCAGAAGGAAACTGTTTGCAAGATTTGTCACGCTGTCACCAATTTCTACAAGCATTTAAAGCTTCTTCATAAACTGGTCTATGGAGGAGAAGATGCAAAAATGTGCAGACTGGCTGCAAATTGGCCAAAACATAGCTGTGCATCAACACCACAAGGGCAGCATCAGAGAGGGCGTTTAGCACAGGTGGAAATGTTGTCTCCTGCCTGCAATCATCATTAAAGTTCTAGTGTGCCTCGCCAAAAACTGCAAGTTTAAGAAGTTTGGGAGCAGGCTATTTATTTATTTTAATTTCTTGTTTTTACACGGAAAACTCAGGTGTTCATGGCTCCTTAAGGAGATCAGTATCTGGAACTAGTCAGTCAGGACTGATGAAGCCTCTTGGATGAGAGGTGAAGAAACTCAATCAAGTCCAGTTGCTACGATTAATCCATGAGAATAACCACGACCTGGAGGACTGAGAAACTTCACAGACATTGCTATTGGTATTTTATTTTCTTCTTGTTATTATTGTTTTACTTGGTGTTTCCTTGTTACTGATTTATTTCCAGTTGCTCTGTGAAGTTATATTTACTTTTGGTGGCTAAATAAACACTCATGTTTTCAAATGAATGAATAATCGTCCAGCCGAGCACTGTGTGTTAAGCGTAGGACAGCCGAAGCGCTAAATCTGAACTATTTTGTTGATCAGTAATTCCACAAAGGAAACGACACACTAGGATACAACAGGACATGAAATGTTCATTAAAGCCCTTTGGTGCTGCTGCAGCAAATAGTTTGGCATGACTTCACCTGAAGCTTGGTGTAATTGTGTTTTGATTGCTGTAATTTATAACATAATAATTTGATGAAATTGTAATTGTAGGTTACAGTAGCCAATATATTATGACAACAAATAACTCTAAATGTAAAGCTATTGAAAGAATGACAACTAATTTACAAGCATGTTTAATGTGTGTGTGTCCGATTACTTTAAATACTTTACACACACACACACACACACACACACACACACACACACACACACACACACACACACACAAATAATAATAATCAATTGAAAGCTTGACTGCCTGTTGTCTTTGCTGCTTTAGGGAGAACAACTCTCCCGAGCCTGCCCCCTTTATTAAATGATCATCCCGAAGCGCCACTGTTTGGATTTGTCAGAGTGCGCGCGACAACACGCCGCCCCGTCACAACACGCTGCGATCCCCGGTGTGAAGGCGGACACTTACCACAAAAACACCCGGGAGAGAATCCCGGCAGTTGCCAGCGGATTGTGTCTGCCGTCTGCCTTCTTCATCTCCATAGCTACTGAGCGACGACCGGTCGCTCAGAGCCTCCGGTTTAATAGACGGAAACGCACCGGGACAGAAAGTACACCCGGGCATGCCGTAGTCCCCTGAGTGACCAGTTCACGGACGTCACGTAAAGGTGAAACTCGGCCAATTGCGACGAAGCAGCTGTAGTCAGGTGCTGACAGATAATACCTTAAAACACAACAGTAGTGCATATTAGGCTTCTACTGACATGCGCGTTGTTTAACTCGTTTAACTCATCACAAATGTTAAACCGTAACATTTGTGATGTTTTCGGTTAAGCGTTACTAATATTACAATCATTATTACTAATGAGTGCCGATCCCATTGCTGTTACAACTACTGCGTCACAATTATCATATATGTCAATTCTCAATCCAGGAAGTGTTTGTATCAAGTTATATATTAAGCAGCATTTGCAATGATGATGAAGCCGCGCCGTACTCCACAAACTGAACATTCCGAGCTGCACCTGAAGTACACGACTGCGCAACACGTTCTTTTTCCAGGAATTTCTTTCTTGGTTGTCATCCCATGGGGTAATTGTTCACGACAGCGGGGCAGTTAGGTGTCACATAGGTTCAAATCAGACAGAACACATATAGAAGTAGTCTGCATCCCTGACAACACTAAAGACGGTCGGCAGGAGCAGGATTCTGCCGCGAGCATTCGCCCGCGGGCGCGTGTATAAACTGTGTATTAACCAGTGGTTTTGATAATGAGCCTGGTGGTTTGTTTATTTTTAATTCAAACTTAATTTAAAGTTAAGTAGTTCTGTCAGTTTCAGACACCACCACTTACTCCTCATAGCTTCAAAAAAGTGAACTGTTGGCTTTAGTTTCATATCAGTACAAACGTCATTTACTACGTTAGCTTAACTACTGGTCGAGCTAACTTAGCTAGGTTTCGGACTGCGTTCACTTTTAAATGGGCATTTGTCATTACCTCTATTATTTTAAACTACATATTTCTGACTGAAAGCTTTAAACGCTTTTAAATTAAGATAAATAAACACAGTAGAAGTGAAATGAAAACCAGTCACCTTCAGCCTCCGAACAGCACAGCTACAATGAACTTGACTTTTGCTAATCAGGCTAATGCTGTACAGCTGGTTAGCTCTGTTAGCTAGGCTAAAACCCAACCGCTTCATCTGCCACAAACTACATTAGAACTGTTCGGGAAAAATGTAAAACAAAAGTTTGATTTAGCTGAAAATAATTTACTCGTCCGTCTACATGACTTCGTTTAAAAATTAACGGCAGTGCTAACTGACTGCTAGCTCAGCGTTAGCAGTTAGCATACCATTAGCATCTGTCATGTCACAGGACGGAAGCAGCTCACCAGCAGCCGGCAGGAAGTTCCCCAAAACTGAACCGTTTTTTTTTTTTTTTTTTTAATTAAATAGAGATATGGGCAGAAATTTGTGTGACCATAAACTGAATTTGAACAATTTATATTTTAATTTGTATTGCTTAGCGTGAATATTTGATATATTAAAAACTGTATTTGAATCCTTTAATTTTTATTTGTATTTATTAAGTCGAAACTCTATTCCAACAAATTTCCAAATGTCATGTGTCTACAGAAATCGTTCAGCTGTGGTTGGACTGGAATGAAACACTAGTACTGTAGTTTAGACATTGGTTTTGCATCGCTGACTGTACGGATAGAGAGTTTTTGAAAAGAGAGGTGATCTACTGAAACTGTTCTGTTGGGAAACCTCAAAGGAAAGTCATCTGACCTGTCCAGTCAGTTTTAACGTTACTTTAATCTGATTACTGGTCATTATACTGTAAGCCAAAGAGCTTGACTTTCCTTCAGCTCCCTTTAAAGGGATGAATTATTGAGTATTGGGTATAAATCCTCTGGTGTTTTCTTTGCTTTTTAATTATTCACACACAAAAAACTGTGCATTCAAACAGCAGCAACAGGTGTGTCACTACCATCTACAACTATACATGTGTAAAAGACCATGTTGTGAGTAAATCAAAGTTACAAGCAAAATACACGTTATTGACACTTCATATACATCATGTAGGTGGACAGTAGTGCACTGGAGGGATGAGGTGGATGAATGATGAAATATAAATAGGTATGTAATATACAGTGTTTAAAGCACACACACTGGTTCAAACAAGTTGCTCTGGTAGTTAAACTGATTTAAATGCTCATCTTGTGGGAGGAAACGGTTGTTATGGTGTTCAGTGGCCCCTGTAGGGCCTCAGGAGAGGGGGAATTGTAACAGCAGTAATGTACCTTACCCCCAGGAAAGCAGTATATTCTGCCTGTCTGCACATATTTACAGGCAACAACACATGGATGTATCACCTTGCTGAAAGAAGTATTCGATCCCCTGCATATTTCATGATTTTGGACTTTTTGGACACTGATTTTTGGTCTATCATTTTAATGGTAGGTTTATTTTAACTGTAAGAGACAGAATATCAACAAAACATCCAGAAAAACATATTATAACATAATTTCCAGTTGATCAAGGGAAATAAGTACTTAATCTCCCCAGCAAAACATGATGTGGTACTTGGTGGAGCAACCCTTACTCACAAACACAGACGGCAGACATTTCTTGTAGTTGGCCACCAGATCTGCACACATCTCAGGTGGTGGTTTAGAGAACTCCTTTGTGCTGATTCTCTCCAGATGCTTAAGGGTTCTGAGGCAGCTGCTTAAAAACATGAAACTTGAGCTCCCTCCATAGATTTTCTATCGGATTAAGATCTGGAGACTGGTTAGGCCACTCCATGACCTGAATGTGCTTCTTCTTTAGCCACTCCTTGGTTGCCTTGGCCATATGTTTTGGGTCACTGTCTTGCTGGAAGACCAACCCATGACCCATTTTAAATGCTTTGGCTGAGGGAAGGAGGTTCTTGCTGAAGATTGCTCTAAACATGGCCCCATTTATTGTTCCCTTGATGCGGTGCAGGACAAAGCATAATGTTTCCACCTCAGTGCTCGACTGTAGGGATGGTGTTCTTGGGGTTGTAATTAGGACTCTCCAAACACGCTGAGTCGAATTCATGCCAAAGAGCTCCATTTTGGTCTCATCTGACCAAATCACATTCTCCCAGGCCTCCTGAGTATCGTTCAGATGCTCATTGACAAACTTCAGAAGGGCTGTACATGTGATTTCTTGAGCAGGGGGGCTGTGCGGGTGCTACAGGATTTCAAACTATTGGATGCAGTGTATTAACGCTGGTTTTCTTGATGTAAGTCCCAGCGATCTTGAGCTCATTAACAAGTTCCTCCCGTGCAGTTCTGGAATCTTCCTTGGCCTTTCTGATGGTCAGAGACACTGCACGAGGTGAGATCTTACGTGGAGCTTCAGACCGAGGGCGACTGATTGTTGTTTTGTCTTTCTTCCATTTGCGATCGATCGCACCAACACTTGTCACCTTCTCCCCAGGTTGCCTGCTGATGGTCTTGTAGCCCTTTCCAGCTTTGTTAAGCTCGATAATCTTGTCTCTGACGTCTTTGGATCGCTCTTTGGTCTTGCCCATGGGGGTGAAGTTGAAGGTGCAAAGTGTGACTCTTTGGACAGGTTTCCTTCATACATGCACAGGTAACCAGCTCAGATTATTAGTTTCTGAAGCAGAATGAGCCACATAACCAATCTGTGGGAGCCAGCATTCTTGCTGGAAGGAAAGGGATCAAATACTTAATACTCAACTGGAAATGAATTTATAACGATTATATATTTTGTTGATATTCTGTCTTATAGTTGAAATAAACGTACTATTAAAATGATAGACCGTTCATGCTTTTGTATGTGTATGTAAATCAGAGGCATGCGTACCGGGGTTAAAGTAAAAATGTTTACTCAAAAAACAGGCAGAAGTCTTAACTTTTGTCTAACCCCAAGACAAACCCCTGGCCGTCTGGGAAAAACAGAGCCAGCACCAAAGAACCAAGAACACCAAACCTACTGTCAAGCATAGAGGTGGTAGTATTATGCTCTGTGGGTCTGTGTCAGGAAGCCAACAAATTTAGTTTAACTTTACCAATTCTGTCACGTGGAGCGGTCAAAGATAAAACAAAAAGCTTGCCAGATGCTAGTGGACGGCTGCCAAAAGCACTGAGCTGAGGTGAACATGGCCAAAGAATGTTAAAGCAAACATTAGGACTGCTGGATGTATATTTTTGAGCCAACAGATTTTTCCAGAAGACCTGTAATGAATCTATTAAACAACCAGCAAGTATGATTGTTTTTTGTGACAGGGATGCATAGCTTTAGGTGATTCCGTGGTAGAAAATGCAGAGTTATGGGAGTCATTGTAAATCATGTGGTTCTCTAAGACAGTGATTTGTGTCTGCCAGTGCCCACATCCCTGTGTGCTCACAACCATGACACATGACCACAAAATACATCATTATAGCGACAACAATAAAACCACCGACAGGACAAGTGGATATTTTGATCATGTCGTCACAATGCCTACTTTATTACTGAGTCCACAAGAATGTACAAGCAATGCAAACTCTATTTGTAGAATGACACTGGACGACAGCTGCCTCAGTGGACCGACTACCAATGCTGGTTTGCTCCTTAAATGCGCACACACCAAGTAATGCCTGTAAACAAAAAACCCTCTATGTGACCACAGGATGTATAGAAATGATAATACAGAAATTAGAGCGTTATTGCAAATACCTATTTAAATTCCTGTTTAACTGGGCTCATGTGGTACAACAATCTAACACATTATTTGCAAAAAAACCTCCTGATATGGAAACTGCAGCATCTCATAATTTGGAAAACAGACACATGACCTCATTTATTTTTGTAATTTACTCCCACAGATTTATTATCTGATTGTTTACATGTTTATAAAGGATAAGGACTGTAACAACAATCACTTTCACGTCTGCTTACATGGTGTTGACAGCGACAATAACAAAAGATGACAATGTCCGTTATCCAACAGAACGTTTGATCTTTGAGTTCTTGCTGAAGGGATCTTCAAAATGAGCGCTGCAAAGACAAGATAACACTTGCCGGTCGTTCCTGGTTCATCCTGCTGCACCTACAGAAGAAATGTGCATAAAGTATATGTGCAGTCGTGAATAAAAGTTTATGTACGCTTGTAAATTTCATACACGTCATGACAACCGTTTGTAAGTTTACATGGTACAGATGGGTCACTGCCACGATCAAGAAGAAAACACAAGCTGCCACCTGCTGCTGAGAGATGTTTCTACATTGCCATGGGCTGCCTGGTAAGAAAGAAGCCCTTTCTCCAGAAGTGGCACCTTCAGGCTCGACTAAAGTTTGCTGCTGCTCACATGAACATTAACCCTAAAGACACCAAACCTACCACCAAGCACTGTGGTGGTAGTATTGTACTCTGTGGCTGTTTAGCAGCCAGAGGAACTGGAGCTTTACACAAAGTCAGTGGAATAATGAGGAGGATTACCTCCACATTCTGTAGGAAAACCTAAAATCATCAGCTGGAAGGTTGGTCTCAAATGCAGTTGGGTGTTCCAAGAAAACAGTGACCCAAAACATACATCAAAAGTAGTAAATAGACAGTTCATGATGTGACTCAACAGCCAGCAAAGTGCACGACATGCACCATAAACACATGTATAATGGGCATTAGCTTTAAAGTTAACGTATCAAGGATTCCCAGCAGATTAGAAAATAAAGTATCCCATCATATTTCACAACACAAGGGCTGTGTATTCCTGTCAAATGATAACCACAGCTAACCCACAGGCCTGGGAAGCGCTGCATTCAACAATGTGTCAGGTCTGTTATCTCTTAACATAGTTATTGTCAAGCCAGTAAAGTCTGAGACCAGCCCATATGGCAATAATGTTAGATGGCTTATTGACTTAGCTCATGTGCATCCTAGTGTTCAGAATCAAAGGTTTTAAGATGACCTCTAACCCGATCCACATGTATGCCGACTCTTCTGAACCGGGGTGCCGTGTCTGCACAAGAAGCCAGGTTTCAGCCCTTCCTCGTTGTAGTTCTTTCTAGAAAAGTAAGCCAGCAGGATTATTTATGTAGCATCCTTTCATTCACAGAGGAAATTCAAAGGCAGACAAGTTTATTAAAAGTACAGGCAGATTAGACCCGACTTTATAACAACACTCATTACTTAAATGAAGCACAGAAAAGCACCGTCTTCAGCTTACTCTACATTTGAGGCAAATCCCAGTTTCAGCAGACTGACCTCTGAGCACTAACTGACCAGCAGATACCTTCCAGGCTCGTATTCAGCAGACAACTCAGACATAATTGGTCCCAGATCAGTCAGAGACTTACAGGCAATAAGTAGGGTCTTAAAATGAATCCTATATGTAACAGGGATCCAGTGCCAGGATCTAAACATTGAAGTAATGTTCTCTCTTCGTGGTATTTGTCTCATGGTCTCATTAGAGGAGCAGGTCAGGAGGAAGGAGTGCGTTACAGTTGTCCACTACTTTCTTCAACACAGAGTTTCTCAGCTGGTTGTAAGATGCCACAATGAGGAATTCTGATGTCGCTACAGAAATGACATCTTCATTAATGATCAAACCAAGATTCTTGACCTGGTTCTTAGTTTTTAGTGACCTGGACTTTGGATAAGCACAGAGCTCAAGCCATCCTTCTCTATTGTTCCCATCTCGTCCTTGTACAGTTGAAGGAAGTTTTGCTTCGTAACACATGAAATCAACATGAATGTGTGATCTAATTTTTCCAAGAATAAAACAGGTCTAAATCCATACATACATAAGACTTTATACAGAAACTGATCGTCTAGTAGATTAAACTCAGGACAAACACATTGTTCATCCTCTGTCAGATGACTTTATTCTAAAAGGTCTTGTCCTATCCTGGTACCATCTGTATGGTCCTGTCGCCCTCTTTCAAGTCTCTTACGACTAATGGAGACTCGTAATTTAGAATCATGTAGAAGTGAAATTAAATATCTCACCAGCTTTAGTGTTAGTGCAATAATGCTTTGTTTTATGCTAATTAGTGAGTGAAATATGAGTTTTAGCATCTTTAAAAACTTGGAAAGGAAGCCTTCTAAGCTGCCCGCGGGGACAGGAGATCGAGATATAATATTAAGCGCATGACTGCTTGTGTGGTTCATCCATTGTAAAACACATTCCTCACATTCCTCTCTGAAGTTAATGCCAATTTGAAGAATAAACTCTCTCAGTCATTCCGTGTGAGGGCACCGTGACCCAGACACAATTTGACCAATCAAGGTCAAATCAAGCTCTTCTTAATAACTCAGCTATTAAGATGAGCACGAAGGCGTGTCAACTTTATTCCTGCAACATCGCCGCTGTGCACATGCTCTGTTGGCAATTCTGCAAATCACGTGTGCAGATAAAAGACCCAACGTATATCCTTCACGGTGACTTGGTCAACATAATTAATGCTGTTGTTAAAACATTTCACAACTTTTCTGGAATTTGAACCTCACCCAACACATGGACTTACCTAAGCTGAAATCAGAGCCACGAGTCCAAAGTTTTCAAATCACGGTGCTATGTTTGTTCAGAGGCACTGCTGCTGCTGCTCCTCACACAATACCTCTTGAAAAACCTGATCATAGCAGAAAACCTGGAGTTGATTCAAACATGGATTTTTAAATTGGCAATCGTCATCTGAAAACCTTCACGAGAGTCAACACAAGAGAGAAAAACACAGAAATACAAGCTGTAAGTACCTATGAACACTGCATTATGCCCTTTAGAGCTTTACTGTCATGTCAGATGTTATTACGACTAACTGCCACATTTAAAACCAACAAAGATGCATTTAATTTATGAATGATAGACGTTTATGTGTCAGTTCATTTGGGAAACACTTCAGTTACACAAAGCCACCAGTAGAGGGAGCTGAGACACCACAAACATGTTTACTCTCATTGTAGCAGCTGTGCAACAGTCTCCTACGATTAGCTGTTGAAGAAAATGATAACGGAATTGAGGAGAGATGATCCAACACATTCACAAGTTGCCCATGAAGCCGAATTTAACAACTTGATAGATGACATGAATTCTTCCATATTGGTTTGCTTACACTGCTTGTCTGTGTCTCTGTCCCACAGAGTGGCTTTATGACAGTGCAGCAGGAACACACAAGTGCCGTATTGGTCATGTTGTGATGCGACCAGTTTAACCGAGAGACTGTCATTCAAAGATTTAATGGAAAACGTCTGAAAGTAGACTTTTGCATGGAAGAACTGCCCCAATCAAAATGGTTTAAAACATAAATATATCCTCATAACTCTAAAATGCTGCCACGAAAAGTTAAAGGTAAAATGAGATTCTAACGCTTACCTCTGGAGACGACCTCCGTGAGCGTGAAAGCATACTTCAGGTGAAAATACATCAACAGTAGTTTCTGATGTGTGACGTTACCTGAAGTTACGATCACAGCGGAGTCCCTGCACTCCTGAACACAAACTGGTCAATCTATTGGCTGTCCATCTGCACATCAGCAGCCACAGCTGCATCCTGGGCCCCAGCTGTTGCTGTGTCACATCTTGTTTACACCAGGGGCCAAGACTATGTTTGACCTAGTTGCTGAAAAGCCCAGGAGGCAAATCAAAAGTAAACCACAGATAAAATACACAGATGATAAAAAAAACACACAAGACACAATCCTTAGAAGATCAGACCACTACTGATATGAGCACCACATTCAGTCCACCTCACGCTTTATGTTCAGTTAATTTGAGCTTTATTATCACGGTGTCAATGTGAACTTTGTGGAACAAACCTAACAGGAAATAATATTTGAAGACTTGTGACATTCCTGTAGTCCATTCCACATTTGTTCTCAGCAGCTTGCTGAGGCGACTCTCGTTGGTGATGCTCAGCAGTGTCTTCAAATCCTGATGTGAATCTGTTGGAAAGATGTGCAGAGTCCCAGCAAAGAAAGGATTGATTTACCCCTACAGTTCTCTGAAGTCCCACCTTCAATGTCCAATGGATATCAGGTAGTAAGGCAGCCACTCTCATTGGCTGCTTCAGTCCTTGCTCACATCCTCATTCTGTGGTAAACTCAGCAGTTCCTTGATCCTCTGCACGTCCTTATTTGTTTCCTCTGCCTGAGAGCTAACATCCAGATCAGCAATCAACTCATCCGTCAGCTGCAGACGGGCCGTCCTGCGCGTTGGAAAGAAGGAGAGTAACGGGTTAACAGAGAGACATCAGGACAACAAGCAATTTTCAATTATTTTTTTAATGCTTGTTGAACTATCCATCAAAAATCTGAATAAAAAAACAACAACAACTTGCCATTCTGCGAGCTTGAGCTCATAGAGCTCTCTGTGCTCTCTCCTCCTCCTCTCTCGGATAGTTTCTCCAGTCAGATACTGCAAACCGATGATCAAACCACCAACAGGAATCCTGTGCAGAAGTCAGCTTATGTAATTACAAATAAAGTGTATGTGCATTCTAAATACGTGAGATGGTTTTTCAGAGTGCACACTGTTAGCGTTATGAATAAAGCAGAAGGGAGCTGGACGTGCTTCTGTTCCTGTGGCCCTCTGGAGTCTGGCACTGCTGCAACTTACATCACAGATCAAACCAAGTTCTTCACTAAAACATTCCATAAAAACACACCAGCTGACTATTTACTGGACACATCCACAGTGTGTAATATCTCCCTAAAACAGTTCCTGCTCTTACATAATCTGTCAAAGTAGAACCCGTCCCAGCAGTTATCAGGTCCATTTTCCTTTCAGCAGTCTCTTACAAAGTCTCACCCCAACACCCTGCAAAGCCACCCCACCTTCCAGTCACACCTCTTCTACGTGTCCAGACAAGGGAATGATTCTGGGGCAAGATCTGGAGCGTGATGTGCTTTGCGATTATCTGCCTGCGTTCATCTCACCCCCTCTCTGCCTCAACTGCCCCTGGCAGAAGCAGGGCCGGAGCTGTTTGCACACATCAAACGCTCCAGGTGGCTGACCACTCAGGCACATAGTGAGAGGAGGAGACACTGGCAGTGGACAGCCAATAGGAGAACAGACGAGCCAATAGAGGGACGCCATGATCACGGTCCAAACGAGCCCCTCCATCCTGTTACACCATCAAACACATCACACCCAATTTCCACCATTCAATCTGCTTTTAGCTCTGTGCACGCAGCTGAATGCCGGAACAGGTGAAAAGTACAAAGAGTGAGCTGAGGAAAGGGAGATAAGACAAAGTGAAGTCCCAACCAGTCCAGATCAGACTGTGGTAGATGGAGATGAAAGGCTGGAATAACAGTGATGGTATAAATGGAGAGGGGCAGCTGCTGCCTTGGCCTGCCTCCTTGCTTTACTACCCAAAACATGGCCCTCTGCGGTGCACATGAGTCCCTCTGGCAGCGTGAACAGACTTGGAAGCGGGGTGGGGGAGTGGAGGGGTTCAGCTGGGCGACAGAGGGTTGCTGGGAGGAGCACAGCTGGCTGCCAGAGTGCTCACTGCTCTCAGCGCACTAGCATGAATGTGGACACGCACACATGCATGATCGCATATGCATGTCTGTGTAAATAAATGCACAGCAGTGTCTGACAATGGAACTAAGCCCAGTACTGAGAACTGAGGATGCTGGATCAGATCAGCTGTAAAAAGTTGATTCCATGGACGGTTTGGGTGATCACTGGATGCTTATGGAAGCAGAAGGCAACCTTACCCCAGGACTGTTCCGATGATGGTCCCTGCCACCAGCCCTCTCAGTCCCAGGTTCAGTCTGAACAGGCCCACAGTGACAGCTGCTCACATACAGAGTTTCATCATCAATCAGAGGCCAGCGTGCTGGACAGTGTGTTAGAACTATTTCACTGAAAGACTGTCACTCTAGTATATCAGAAAGTGGGCAGACATACAAGCTGTAACAATATGAAATTACACTACGGAGATGGTTCTATTAAACATGGTCATTTTTATGCCTATATTAACACAGCTGCAGTAGAGAGGTGGCAGAAGCGAGGGTGGAGACATGGGGAAGGACGTGCACGACTTGTAGTTCATAGTTATCACCCGACCAGTGAGTGCCCCAGGAACCTGGTCGTGTAAGGAAAGGACAATATTGTCAACTTCCTGGAGATAAATATCCTGAGAAGCCATGTGTCACATTTCAAACAAATGATCACTTTGCTGTTATCAACACAACTTCACCAAAACAAATCCTTCAGTGCACAATCAGTGTTCCACGTTCCTAGTTTTGTGTTCATGAATCTTTTGAGTATTTCATATTCAAAATATTGAGGAGTTAAACTTTAATAAAACCATCTCCTTAGCCCTTTGACTGATCGAAGCCATAACACATCTGATAAAAACAGGATTCTTCTCACTAAACAAAAGCATGTGTTCTCAAACTTTCATGAAGTCTTTCTCGTGGTGGGTCAGATCAGAAATCCAACACAACACTATAGTCTATACATAAAACTGCAGGCAGTCGGCACACAGCAGCAACAAAAGTCAACTGTACAAACACTGTATGTGTGCCTGAAACGAAATAAAACCAGTCAACAGGCCCAAACATCTCACCTCCAGCTACAACATAATTGCTGACGGCATCTTTGTCTCGGTAGACAGACAGTCCGGTGCTGACAGAACTGCAGTGGGAAGGGAGAAGGAACAGAGACACATATGAAACCAACAGTTATGAAGATGAGCAGCAGAAATGAAAAGTCAACAAACACAAGTGAGTACAGCCCTGTGCAATATGACTTAAATGTATCCCCTGACAACAACTGTGTTATTTATAAACAGAACAGCATGGTATTTGTAGTTTAGATTTACTGTGTTGAAACTACAGGCCCAACAGCAGGAACTCAAAACAATTACATTCAATCATCTTAGTTTTTGTACTTTTGAAGTCCAACTACATTGTTGATGAAAAGACTCAAGCCTCCTCAGCTAGGAGGACACCAGTGTTCAGCTAATTTCTGGAGATGTTGTGGCTGTCTTCAGAGGAGGCCATTTTATCGACTGCTCTTGGCTGGAAGGGTTGTGTTGCTCTGCCTTTCTTTTTTCCAAATCCAGCAAAGGTGTCTTACTGGATTCAAATTAGGCAACACACCTGGCCAGGTCATAGCTGTCACTTTCTTCTTCTTTACAAACTTTTACATCAGTGTGTCAGTGTGTCAGCCAGCATTCTGGTACATCCACAGGCATTCATCTGAAAATCATCTCCCCGACACCTTGAGCACTCTTGGACTCCCGTATCATCACTACCTTCGTGCCATCTAAGCCAATCAAGGTAATCTTGGTCTAATCGGAAATATAATGTGCTCCCAATATTCATCAAGCTCCTTTTTATGTTCTTAAGTAAAGTTTGATCTTGCAGTTTTTTTTGCCAAAAAGCAAGCAATGTTTTTTCTTGGACAGTGTTCACAAAGGCTGATGTTATGCAATGTCCTTCACACTGTCTGAGTTGTTTTCATCAAAAATGGATGGATGGATACAAATTTGAAGCAACTGACATTTAAATAGTATTTTCTGCACTGTGTACTCACCACTGTTGTATGTTGTACAATACACACAGTTTATTTGTTCTTTTCAGCTTTGAGACACAATAAAATCTCTCCCTTGTTAAGGTTACTCCACATAAAACACAATTTTCCCTCCATCAGACACCTACTCACACGCTCCACCTATATCGCTCACCTGAACATGGTGACGATCGCAGCCACTCTCCAGCTCCATCTCCATCCATACCTCATAAAACCCCGGAAAGCTGCGTTGTGTGCCGCGCGCTGATAGAAAAGACACAACACACCACGATTGGATTAGACAGCTTTATTAAAACCCCAGTGCTGATTCCTTTTAGCCACCAGTTCACTTCATAGAAACAAACAACACACACAATGTGAAAAACACAAATGAATAAAAAATACAATGTAAGGCATTATTAAAAACTAAAGAGTGTAACGGATGAATATCACATTAAAATGTTTCAGAAGTATGTGGCTATTTATGTGTCACTGTAACTTTACATTTAAACAGTCATTGTAATATTCTTCTGCATGTTCTAGGATTAGGCTGAGTCTCTATATAACATCTTTTTCAATTGTTCTTCATGAAGATTGGTCCCTAGAAAAAAAGCATCTTTGTCAGAGCACTCTGTGATTTTTGTGCAGCTGCTGGAGGCCCTTCTAGTTGAAAACCTCTGAACTTCTGTGAAAACTCTGGTGTCATTACTGTCACTCATCTTCAGGGAGCAAATCGCATCTACTATGTAATGACAGAATGGTGACATGTTCTTAAGATATTGTCAGAAAAAAAGCCCTGCAGCGTGGGAGCATCTTTTTAGATGAGGCGCTGGTATGAAGTGCACCCAGTGCCCTGCCAGCACAACATGGTACACTGGCATATAGGGTTAATCTTTCAATGTAGACCACTGTGGACGATCATTTAAAACAAATCACAACACTGCTCCACAGGTATGTAATCTAAAAATTAAAGATAAGACGGCAAAATTATAATTTAACTTGACATCGTTGTAACAAATGTTCCACAAAGTATTTTGAAGCATTCAAGGGCACATCCACACTTATGGGTTTCACTTACCACTGCTTCCACACGACTACTGTACATTTCTGCCTGGCTGACTTGGATGTACCTCTCTCTGGCGTAGCGAGCCGCTGGCAGGCCCCCATACAAAAGGCCTGCCATGGCAGCAACAAAGCCGCTTTTCATCACATTGGTCAACTCCTCTGGGTATCTCTGTGATTCACTACAAGGAGAGAAACATGTTCCATTTGAGAACCTACAGTTTAAATGGTGGCGAGGTGGTTTATATTTTAGGCTTTTTAAGGTGAGCGAGATGATAAAAGAAAAACAACCGACTGATGAACACTAACTCTTTGTTAAAGAGGCCCTTGATGCGTCCCCATCCTGTGTCTGGGAATTCTGGCTTGCCAAAGTTCCTTGGCAGGGTGCTGGGAGACGGAGCGAGTACAGGAGCTGGGCTGGTGGAGGAGGAGGAGGAGGAGGAGGAGGTGGTGGTGGAGGTGGAGGAGGAGGAGGAGGAGAGCATCTGTGAAGGCTGGGCAGCAGCCACATCAGCTGCATGGACCCTGGGGAGCAGGAAGCAGAAGAAAGGGGGCCTGGCGCTCTGGATGAGACCCCGCAGCAGGCCGGTGCTCTGCATGCCCAGGGGGGCTGAATCTGCCGGTCGTCTCTGCAGGCCAAAGCCTGTTCTGCTCTGCTCTGGCTGCATCACGCTTCAGCTGGCCTTGGGCTGCAGTAGGGAGGCAGAAACACATGGTCACGGGTTGAGATGTTGCACTCACTGCCTCCAGTTAGGCTCCATCAAAACAAATAGCCGTGAGGCTGATGAAATCCTGACAGGGCAACACAGCCCGTCCAGCTCAGCAGCTGTTAAAGGCTGCAGCCAGATCAGAACACACCGGGCACTAGGGCTGAGCCATTCATTGATTTCAAATCGAAACTGCAATCTGAAACAAGGCAATTACCAAATCACAAAGGCTGTAACTTTAGATATACATCATGCAGCGTTCTGAGCCCGGTTGAACTGCCATGCCAGCGGTTTTTCCAAATTCATGTCGTCTTCCTTGTGTGATGGTGTCTCATATTGTAAAGCGACATCACACCTTTTAAATCCATTTCAGATTGGATATTGAGCTGAATCTTGACTTTAAAAACATTGCTTTGATAACCATACAGTTTCTCAAGCATTACTGGGGACCGTTTTAGCAGTGCGCTGGAGAGGTTAACAGAAATTATCACCATATCCTTGAAGGCTTTTCTCAAACAATCAAGACCGGCAATCCCTGTTTTCTGTTCTTTCATCCTTAATTTTTCAGTCACCACCATTTGCTGCTCATAGCTTCTTAATTTTAACAACTGCTTACTTCAGATACATGTCATTATCCAATTTAGTTTGACATTTTAAGGGTTTATTGGTGGCATTTTAAACCTTTATTTGACATGATGCAGTGAAGAGAGACAGTAAATAGTTTAAGGAGACCAGAGGACTGACATGCAGAGAACGGTGCGCCCAGCTGGGGATACAAATCACCGTGTACGTATTGGCTCTTCCAACGTTCAAGGTTTTCATGAGCTTGTTGATTTTTGCTCATCAGTGTAATGCTGTACAGCTGTTCGCTCTGTCGGTGCTGTTAGCTAGGCTAAAACCCAACCGCTTTGCTGCGACAAACTACCACATCCCTTTACATCTGAACTGTTCACAATATGTAGAGAAAATGTTTAATTTAGCTGATGATAAATTACTCGTGACTTTATCTAAAAAGCTAAAGTCCGAAAATGGAAACCTCAGTGTTAGCAGTTAGCATGCTGCTAGCATCTGTCATATCACAAGTAAGAAGCAGCTCACCAGCAGCCGGCCGGAAGTTCTTCAACAACAAGCCGTTTGTTTTATGAAGCAGAGACGCCCCGGTTAATATAAATTAATGTGTGTCATTTTGTTTTTGACAATTGTCCTTCTTTCGTCCGTTTTCTCCCCACTGACTTTCTATCAACAGCCCACCTGCGCTCCGAATCGACCTCTTACCCGGCCAGGATGTGCGGCTGCGCAGATGCAGCGACCACAGCGCCGCCTGTGGTTGGAGGACCGAACATGCGCGCTGCTGCTGGCTCAAATGAGGACATTCAAATACTCTCTACTGATCCTATATAAAATACAATGACAAAGACAGCTTCAGAATGTCTTTAACAAATTTATTGGGATTAAAAATAAAAAATAAAAAAGCTGCATAAGCTATGACAACAACCTGAATGTCACACTTTGACCAGGCACATGATCACAGCTTTTTTGGTCAAATCAGTACACTAATGGGCCACAGTTTACAACAGTAGTGGAAAATATAACATCAGTAAAAATCTACTTGTTGACAGTACAATGTGAATACTACAACATATTCAACATGACCCTGTATCGATGTTGTCATCTGTCGTCTCTTAACACCAAGACAGCTACCTCTGAACAGGTAAAGCCTACAAACATGAGTGTTTCTTGGAAACTTCAGACATGTGAGTAAAAAAATGTGTTACTCTGAACATTATTGCTTACTGTTGGCACTCTGTGTGAAAGGAAATGTCATTCTCTTGTATTTTTCAAGCAATAAAACCAAAATAAGACCACATACAAATGCAGATTTGTTGTAATCGAACTTGGTTAAACGTCTGCTGGACTGGAAAGGCCAGTGGAGCAAGGTATGTCTTCCATGGATTTTACATTCAACCTTACTGTCCATGGCAAAAAAAGAAAGATATTCAAACTACTTGAAACTAAAATAATACTTAAAAAAATCTTCAAGTCCCACCAAGAAATGCCTAAATGTCACAGCTGAGTACAATTTCAAATACTGGATGCAACAGTAGTTCTTCTTGTCCTTACACGTCACATATTCCTTGTTATTCACATTATATACCAATTATGGCCACTGCTTTGATAATATCTGAGCAGATAGGGATGAACATATCAGAGTTCCTGGGCAGAATACTTTCACTAACTCCACAAAAAGGACACACAAGATACCAACTTTAAAGGTCCCATACGGTGAGAATCCCTTCTCATTACGTTTTGTGGTTGCTGTGAACTAGGAGGTGTGAAATAAAAGCTGCTGGAGGACATTCCTCAGGCCCACCCACAGCTAGTTAGCCTCCCAGCTTTACACGCCAGTCAGAATTCAATCCAGGTTCTGAGTAACAGCTTCAGCCACCAGTGACAGACACACGGCATGTTCTTCCTGAAGCGGACGGGAATAGCAGCAGCTCATTGGGTTTCAGGGCTCGTTTAAAACAGAACTACAAACCAGGGATTAGACCAGAGATCTCCAACTCCGGTCCTCGTGAGCGACTGTCCTGCAGGTTTTAGACGTTTCTGCAACACACCCGACTCAGATCAATGGATCATCAACAGACTTGTGTAGAACTTGACAACAGAGGAGATCCATTAATGTGAGTCAGGTGTGTTGCAGAACGGAAAACCTGCAGGACAGTAGCTCAGGAGGGCCAGAGCTGGAGATCCCTGGATTAGACAGTCGTGATGAAATGAACCATGTCTGCAGTGTTTGGAGCTGAAGAACTGAAACACAGAGTGGAGACGTGTAAAGCTTTCATTAATTTGCTGACAAGAGGCACAATATGAGACCTTTAAGTTTCCAGAAATTCTCCCATCACAGCAACTCTGACAGCCTCTCTATTAGTACCTCAATTAGTATAACGATGATACATCCTTGAGCAGTTATCTTTGCCATAACTCAAATGTCCTCAAGTGTTTTAGGTCCTCCAAAGCCAGGACATAATATTTTCAAAATTAGACGAAACCTACTATCCTTCATGACGAAACTAAGACATAATCAGGGATTTTTTCTGTTCCTTTCAGTGCCGTATAAGTCATTATACAATTAGGCCAGCTGTCTCCTTTATGACGAGTAAACTAAAGTTAATGTGTGAAATTTCTAGAGTACCCCTGTAGTGAGTATTTTAAAAAAGTGAAAAAGCACATCTCAAATATTATTTCGCTGGTGAGACAGACAATAGACAGAAACGGGGCTCATTTCTGGAAGCAAAATGTAAAAGAAGAAGCAGAAGCCTCCATGGACAACCACTCCTTTGTGTCCTGTGAGTGTTATTCCTGTGAACACACACGGGCTTTTGTGCGCTCCACAGAAATAAATAAAAAGAGTCCTGACAAAACTTTACACCTTAGTTAAACTGGGCTTTTGATAACAATGGAACACCAACAACAAAACACAACGTTGCTGGCTGTGGTGCAGCAATTACATTCAGGATCTGAGGTTTTCCTTCACTACAGCTGCCCTGGTCCCCCAGAGTCTCTGTCTTATAGCTCCGTTTTAGTGGGTCTGTGGACAATCTGGTTGTAGCTGTTCCTTCTTTGAGGTTTGTAGGTGAGAAGCTGGCTAAACTCGGTGAGGAGTCTCTCCCAGTAGCAGGAGATATCTTGCATTCGCAGGTGGTTGAGGATGAAGTCCTGACCCCTGTGGAGAGGAAGGCAAACAGACGTCACACACAGGGACAAAGCTTAAGCAATAACATGGCTGCTGCAGTGTATTTCCATCAAAGTTCAATCAGAAGGTATCATCTGTTACCTCGTGGCGATCTCCTGAGCGATGTCATCGTTCTCTTTGACAAACTGTAGCAGCTCTCTGAGGACACAGGACATGTGAAGACAAATCAACATTTAGCGTACAGAACGACCAGAATGAACACAAAGGATTATCGTCACATCTGAGGAGAGCGTCTGGGAGGAGATGGCACAAGCTGAGGTACCTGACATCAGAGAGATCCTGCCTGACTGGGATGTAGTGGACCCAAGGCCTGAGCTGAGGGTAAAAAAACTCCTGCCATTCATCCCCCACATGAAACACCAAGGAGCCGCAGAGGAACAGATGTTTGAGGCGGAAGCTCGCCGCCACACCCCGGAAGTTGAATAAATACCTGCAGAAGTTGGAGAGAAAGAAGGGAAATTTGATGAGATTGTATATTTTTTAATGCTTCTACACCATCTGGAGCTGCAGATTCTCATCAGAATGAGGTCCAGCAGCTGGGACGATGCTACGTGATGTCTTCCAAAGGAAACAGAGCTTGGTGATTACTTGTATTTGCAGTGATCGACCAGAGGGATTTCTTTGGCTGGGGGTCTCCCGAGTGTATCCTGAAACAGAGAGAAAACTACTGATTGGCACATAAACATGGCAGAGCAACTTTCAGAGAGATTTTTGTTTTTGTCAGTGTTGTAAAAAATGACTTGGGAAGAATCTGAAAGTCAGTCTAGTGGATTTTCATGTCAGATTTACTTATTACGATCTCCAGATTATCACTGGAATAAGAAGTTTTTAATAAGTCTGAAGGTGAAAAATAATACCCTGACACTGGCAAGAGACACAGTATGCACAGGTAATGAGTTGCATTAAATAACTGCCTTTTCATTAACAAAAATATAACTGCATGGTTTTAAGAAATGTCCTGCTGCCTTACCATCAAATGAACATTAGAGGGCGCTGTAGAGACAACCTGACAACTCATTCACTACATTCTGAGCTCCAGTGGAACAAAATGTGCACAGAGGACAATCTCAGCTTTTTCTTCTGAAGTGCAAAGAAGCCTGAAAGTCTGCCTAAGTTTTCCCTTCTCATACAATCAGCACCAAACCCGGTGAACTTCCTGTTAACACTCGGGACAGAAACTAATCCAGACTGTCTCTTAAGTGTTGCAGCCTGTCTACAACCACCAACTGCTCTCTTTTCCTTTGCTCATCCCCTCAGTGTTTAACTCTGTTTTCAGTCCAATATTCTCAGGCTGCTCGGCAGCGTTTTGTGCATCCTTCTGGAGAATTTCACATCTGCCTCTCAGGTAGTTCATAGGAAAAAAAAAAGGTGCCGAATGCTTTCTGATGAACTATAGCGACACATTTGCCGTGGACAAACCGTCTCTAGTTCTCAAAGCCTGGATAAAGCAGCAAACAACTTGATGGGCATTAGTGCTGAACAACTGATCAACCAGGCTTTACTGGTCTTTGTGTGACAGTGGAGCTTTGGATCATACTTCATGTGTTAATGGTCGAGCAGAGCGGCGTCCATTTTAGATTTCATGGGAGAATCCAGTGCATTACAACCCTTGTCCTGAGTTTGAACGCTGAGACATGTGATGTGGTTTCAGTGTGACCGACCTTCTCAGACTTCCAGGCCTGGTTCTTGGTGTACTCTGCATCCACCAGCTCTGGAGCTTCTCTGGACAGAAGGATAAGAGGGTCGCGCTCTGCACTGGTTCTACCAAACAGAGAACAGATAACTGACGTTAGAAAACCATTTACATTGGTGCAGACTGTTTTTTTTCTCTCCAATGAGTTTACTCTCAAAGCAACATGATAGCCAAGTGGTCAGGGTGCACAACACTTGGGCACAAATGTCCTGAGCAGCGAGCAGATGTAATGTAGGAAAATGTAGCAGGTCTGACTATGTTCTGAGTACACAGTGTCAACAGACTGACCTGGAGCCTCTGAAGAATCCTCTGGACTCTTTCTTCTTCCAGGGCCACTGTGCTGCAGACCTAATGTGACAAGAATAAAGTCATATACAACACATGCTTTACATTTAAATGTTCCACTAATCAGTTTTCTTAAATTGTGATTAAGCGGATAGCCATGTGTCATCAAAAAGATCAATCGACTGAGTGACAATTAAAGTAAAATTTAAAACCATATCTCACAAAAAGTATTCTCTTCATGAGGAGATGAAACACAGGAGCCCAGTTAAATCACCCATCTGGATACAACAGGTTAATATTTACTGTATGTTCTGGATAAATAAACTAAAACTATAAGGAAACTCATCAAAATTGGTTAAAAACTCTTATGTAATTTGTTTTGTCATCACTTGATCAGCCTGTTGTTTTGCTTGTCATTTAATAATAATAAACGGGCAGAAAATACTGGAAACGTCCATCATATTTTCTCACAAACCCAATGAGATGTCTTCAAAAGGCTTGTCCAAAAAAAACAGTCCAAAACTCAAAGACGACGTGTTCACTATCAGGGAGCACTATGACAACAGTTCTCACTTAGTTTCAGCTGACTAATAAACCAGCTGGTTTGCAATCTCAGCAACGATCAACACACAGTTCACGACAGCGCTGACGTGTTCTCGTCCTTACTTTCTGAGGTCATCCCTCATCAGATCCCATCTTCCCAGTCCAGTGGGGTATATGGGCCACACGGCAGGTCCGCCCTCCCAAAACGTCCATGCAGGGTACATGATGTCCTGGTAGTCTGAGGTCTACTTAAATCCAACACTGACATGTCAAAAACATTTCATGCACTGAAGAAACATTTGTGTGTGTTTGTCAGTGCGCATAAAAATACTGCCCACATTCTGACCTTGCTGAAAGAGAAGACCGGCAGCGTTGGCTGAACCCAGCTCGGGACTTGAGGGTAATCTCTGACATTTACGACCATCTCCAAGTCAGGTAACCTGTCGATCACGTCCAGAATGAAATGCTCCACCCCGCTGCACCTGAAAACAGGAGACGGACTTCAGCAATCGACTTCAACAAGAACTTCTCTTTTGATCAAATAATAATGACACCAGGAACTTTTCCTCCTCACCGAGCCGGGAACATACAGTTGCGCTCTCTGTACAACTTGTGTCCAATGACCTGGTAGTGAGTGCCCACCCCTCTCTTGACCGTAGCAGCCATGAAATCCTCAGAGATTCCTCCTTTAAAGGGCTGCAAGTCATGTTGTAGGACACTGAGACAGAAACCAGAGGGAAGTGATTAGGTTCATATTACTGACTTAAAGCCCAACCAGCTCAGAGACAATACAGCAATATTTATATTTCTGAATAGAACGTTAGTCGTGATAATATAAGTATGTAAGTCTCATCAGTTAAGAGTGCATCTCTGACACTTAGACAACTGCAATATAAAGGTTTCCCGATAATTATTTTACTATCCTTTTGTTTATTCCAGGGGCCAGAGCGTTTAACTGACAATCAGCCTCAGGAAGTCAGGTGGGCTGAGTCAGACAACTCGTCTAAGTCCCTTCTTGAATCATACTTTCAGCTGAGAGCCTTAAATTTCCATTTATTCCCTTAAATTTCTTTGAATTCCTTCTTTTAAATACTACCTTTTCCAATACTATATTCATTTTTTTCTGTCTTTATTTATGCTGCTGTAGGAAGCACTGTGTAACTTTGGTTTAGCAAACTGCTCTGCAAATAAAGACTGCTATATAATCATTACAGTACGATGTACAGCGGGAATAAGGCGGCACTGCACCCACCTCAGATGGCAGCTACAGTTGACAGGGTTGCATGGACTGTACCCGTTAACAGCATCAGAAATCTTCTCTCTGATTTTTTTCCACTGCTTTCCTGCAACAACAACAACAGATGGCAAATTGTGTCAGAGGAGATTTTCAAATTATGTCATTTTAATCAAGAAACACAAAACTGACATTATCACTGTTAATGAGAATAAAACATCTAAAAATAGCCTTTTCAACAGTTTGCAACTTGCTAATCTTCACAAAAAGTGTGCATTTTGTAGGTTTGGACATACACAGTCGTTCCACTCAGCTTAACCTCACTGAGTCTGAGTGACCGTGTCATGCACCAGAAACATTTAGCTTAAACACTGCATAGAGCTGCAGCATCCGTTCAAGGAAACACATACTTCAAAATCTTTAATTTCTCAATGTACTTTTATTAAAATGCCAAATGGATCTGATTAATGGAACTAAACAAAAGTCAAAAAGATTTTTCAGTCGCATATTAATAAACAAAACAAAAAGAACTCTGAAGACACCATGCCAGCATCAGCACCACCCAGGACACTGACGCAGTGAACCACCACTGCCTCAAGACTGGACTCAGGACCTAACAGGTACAAGACATGCAGCAAAGAGCCAGCCTGGTCTCTTAGGGAAGAGAAGCAAACTGATCTGACCAATACATCACAGGAAAATTCACTCAGTGAGATAATTTGATCAGCTGCTGTTTTGTAAAACACAGAGGGAACCATTTAAACGCAGGTACTTGATGATGTTTCTCATTAGTGTTGGAAGTATGGAAAACGTGCACTATATAGCAAAGAGTATATGGACACCCAAGCATTACAGCATCATGTAGCTGTCACTATCGCATTACAAAACCATGGACATTGACATGAAGTCAGTGTAATACGGTGTAGGAGAGTACAACTGGAAATTAAGAGATTTGGGTGCTATGGCGTTCCATGTTTCCATATTTCTGCAAATTAATCAAAGTCAAGGGTGCGTCTTTCAATGTTCATCTCAGAATGCTTCAAAGATGGTTCATAACCCCTGTTTCTACCACTGTTCTAAACAGACAGAGTCTCCCTGCGACTGGTGGAGTCGTTCACCACACAGCTTCACCACAGACATGAACGAATGTGTGAGACCTTTTCTAACTTTCTCTGAGTGATCCTTCGACATGGAAATATCGTTGAATTCTCAGCTCTTGTTTTTAACGCAGTCAGATGATGTAACTGTTATAAAACTAGTACACACCCAGTATTTGTCTCTCAAGTAACTAACATGTAGTCCTAAAGGGCCACGATTCAGTCACTGTTCCATATTTGATCTGTTGTCTGACAGACAGCAGGAACAAAAAACTCAAAACCATCAAAGCTAATGGTAACGGATTTCATGGTAACGGATTTCAGTTTTGGTGCGATGACATTGCCATCGAACACAAAAGTAATCCACTGTATTTTAGTTCCGCGACGCTGGGACTGCATGAATACTCTTGTGTTCGTTCTTACAGCCGACAGCAGGACATATGGTGTGCTGTGTTAATGCCTGAGAAGCTGCTCTTGAAGGTAAATAAACCTGTTGGGCTGTGAAGCTCATTCTGGATGGTTCCACCTGGAAAAAGCAGTTAGTGAGAGAGCAGGATTATGCAATTTTTTTAGTTCATTGACTCGTGGTTCATCAGTTTGGACACTGAAGCTGGATAAAGGTCTGAGCAGCTGGTAAAGCCAGGAGGCGATCTGGTCTTTGTGCTGGAACCACTAACCGCCCAGAAAGTTTGAAGTGATCCCAGACTGATGAGGTTCTTGGTCAGAGAGGTGTCTGTATGCTCTAAAATATCCTTAACTTTTCCAACAGCTGTCCTGACTACCAACACACCACTGACGATCACAGCAACAGTCAAAGGTTAACGTGGAAACTAATCGATCCTGAACGCCGGGTCGTATCGATACACCGGTTAGCGCTAATTAGCAGTTACCTGTTACTGGTCGCGCACCCTCGCTCAGCCCTAGTAAATAAAACCACCTTAATAGTTATACATACTGTTTATATCGTTTCTGTTTGCGAACTTTTAACCACAATTCATGCAAACCTATGAATTAGCTCAGAGGAGTTAGCTGCCGGGTTGTTAGCTAGCTCCTGAATGAGTCCTATTTCAAAAGTTTTCTCAAAGAGCCACAGCGAAACTAAACGCAGCGAAGTCTCACTGTTGCTTTTAAAATACCTTCAAGAGCTGTATTTCTTTAAAAAACAAAATCTTACTTGAAGCACCAACCGCACTCAAGTCACAAACTTGAACCAGTAATAAAAAGCTCCACAGCCACCAGCGCTCCATTTTCCTTCTATCCTCCAGCTTTGTCTGGAGAGCAGACCAAAGCGGGGATCTGTTACTTTTGCCTGAGTGCTGCCAGTACGGTAATGCGCACAGCCAAATTCATTTAGACATACCGTAACGCTTAGAAGAGAAGGTCAACGCGGAATTAAAGGGATATTCCTCTCAAATTGTCTCACAATTACATCCACATCCCCTAAATGTGTCATTCATTCATTAATCATTAATCCCATATCATTTTCAAATACATAACACAGCCTCGTATCATATTTTATTTCTTCATATGAATAATGACATTACTGATGGAATGGCTGATGAAATCTCAACAGCTTCTCTTCTCTCATTTCTAAATGTATTTCAAGGACATGAATGGAAAGCCTCTTCAATGATCATCCTTGAAATGCGCTCCATACAGTTTCTCAGTCGGGAAGAGAAGAGGAGGAGTGAAGAGACCCTCCTGAGATTTGAGCAGCAAGACTAAATGACGGTGAGAGGAGGAGACAGAAAGGTGGAGAGCTATCAGAGGGGAGCAAGCAGAGACAGTGGAAATCGTGATGAACAATTAGGGAGAATATTTCACATTTGCTGGCGAAGTAATAGCGATCAAATCTGTGGATGAATTTTAGCTCCCGTGCACATCTCCTCAAGTTTGGTCTGGAGAGGTTCTCAGATTTCTTTGCAAACTTCACCCTGGCTTGCAAACACCTCCACAGCTGAACCACAATGCAGCAAGCCTGGCTCTCTCTTCTGTCCGGCCTGTGCCTTCACCTGGTTTTCCTTTGCAGTGCCGAGGAAGGTCTCGAGTTCCCTAATTTTGACGGGAAGGACCGAGTGCTGGACATCAACGAACGCAACTACAAGAAGGCTCTGAAGAGATACGACCTGCTGTGCCTCTTCTACCATGAACCTCTTCCAGCCAACAAGGGCCTGCAGAAGAGGTTCCAGATGACAGAGCTGGTGCTGGAGGTGAGAAAGGGGGGTCCCAAGGGGTGAGAAGAAAGGAGCTGGAGGAGAGAGTAAAGCTGTAGAAGAACCCAAGACATTAAGATCAGTGCTAGTATTCGTTCTCTGTCAGGGAGCTGAGGTAATTGCAAAAGCCATGGAAAGTGGGTACAGTGAGAAAGTAGCTTCCTCTAAAATCTGGTGATCTTCTACCTTCTAGATGACTTTTCAATGGGCACTAAATCTAAATAACTTATAATTAATTTATAAATGGGTTTCAATACATCCTGGCTTTGGTCAAGGTCAGTGCAACCAGTCAAAACTTTTTTCACAACCTGGCAACCCAAACTTTGTTCTATTAATTATTTACAATTTATCTCTAATTTATTTGATAATGATTTATTAACTATATGGCTTCTGCCGAGTTATAGAATTAGATCATATGACTACAAGAGTCTTTATAATATCGTGGTTTGTGGTTAATATTTATTTCAAAACTATAACAAATTGAAAGATGTTATATTACTGCATCATTCAAAAGGATTGTCAATAAAATAGCATTTTAATTCTTGCTCAAAGCACCTCTGTCCATCTGCTAATTAATAAATCAATTATCAACACAATAATTTCACGTCTCTACAGATCCTTAACTTTCCTTCCTCAGGTATACAAATACCTGAAACCTGCCAAGAAGGTGTCACTACCGATCAAAGGAGAAACCCACAGCTGAGATGTATGTGTTGTGCGTACGGTGGCTGATATGTCTTCTGCCACTGATAACATAAAAATGTCTCAATAAGCTGGAGCTCAAATCCCTGCGGGTCACGTTGTGCTGCACCAGCTTGTCATAACAAGTCCTGGTATAGTCAGTGAGCTGCCTGGTTGGAAACCTGTGACTCCTTGATGTAAAGACTTCAGGTGCTGCTGTCATACTGCCACAGCTTGATAGATTTAGTGTACATTTTACCTGTGCACGCTTTCAACTGGCAAGCAGTGATTTTAATCCCATTATGTGCACTCCTCTGTGGTTCACATGTACCCAGGGATTGTTTCTAGGTCATCCTCTTAATTATAGCGCGTTCCCAAAACGCTTCACAAGCTGCCTGTGAACTAGAAATCAGTAGATGTAACGTCACATCTCTTCCCTTCTCCTCGTTGAGCCGGAAGTTTTAGAAAAACGCACATTTATACATCTTGCATTTGTCAGTATCGACCATTTTATTCAGTCTTAGCCACATCTTCACTCATCGGTTTTGCATTCCGGTCGTGTTTCCTGCACTGCTCCGAAGCACAAACACAGACAGTGAACCCCCTCCTAAGTGGTTTTCTAAATCTGTTATCCTTCCTCAACAACCGCGAGCTGAAAGGCAAGCAGTCCTGACTCACAGCTTCCCTCTAACAAGAAAGCTCCACAGGGGGCTGCGAGCACACACACACACACACACACCTTGGTAATGAAAAGATGTATTGACGAAGACAGCAGCAGCAGCTGTGGATGCCAGCTCAGACACACAGCAGAGAAGTGCCAAGCTAAACGCAAAGTGTAGAACAGGGGGTTTAATTGTTTTGCTCACAAGCTCACAAGTTTTTTTTTAGTTTTTTTTTTTTACCTTGATCAGGTATCCATGTGCACGTAATGACAAGCAGGTAACACCACGGCAGACTATTAAACCTTGGAGTCAAAAACACTGGTTCAGACTTCCAGGGTTTCATATGGAACAAACCTGAGGAACCAATCCTGTCTGCTTGAAGGGCTGCACTTTCTGTGTCATTACTCTTTTTCAGAATGCATTTCTGCTCTCATGTACGGCTAAATTACTCTACAGCTTTCTACTGTCGTGTAAAGTGATTCTACAGCGTTTGAGCAGGTGAGCTGGTGTGCTCGAGCTGCAGTGACAAGCAGAAGGGTGGGCAGGGACTTCATGGATCTGCATATTCTAAAGGAAGCCGCATTGTAGAGCTACATATAAGCTTTTTAAATGTGGGAAGCTTTCAGGTGTTTCCAGGAATGGCTTGACATTTGCTTTTTGTGAACACTCAGCTTACGGCTCAAGTCCTGGAGGACAAAGACATCGGTTTTGGAATGGTGGATTCTCAGAAGGATTCCAAAGTAGCCAAGAAACTGGGTATGACTTTGGTATCACATCTGTTATGTACATTCAGTATTGTAGGCTTTCCTGTCGACTGATTCACATGACTGTCCTTGTCATAGCCACCTGTTACCAACAGCTACTTCATGACAATAACGTCTCTGCTACTGTCCACCAAGCTAGTCTCACATTGGCCTTCTTGAAGTGATGGACAATGCTCCTGCTGTCTGACTAGGTCTGGAGGAGGTGGGCAGCTTGTACGTCTTCAAGGACGACCGCATCATCGAGTTTGACGGCGAGCTCTCGTCTGACACGCTGGTGGAGTTCCTGTTGGATGTGAGTGGAAAGATCTGCTTCTTGTTAGAGTGTCAACGATAAGAAATCCTCAGTTATGTAAGAGTCAGCAGGAGCAACTTTCATGTCATTTTCCACTGAAATCATTGCTTATCAAAGCGTAATATGTGACATTTTTTTTAACCTAAATTGAATTTAAAGCAATCCTTTGACATTTGGAACATCAGCTCCCTCGAGACGATGGAGATTACTCTCATGAGACAGAACACACACGACAAAGTTATTGATCCTATCATCTAAGTCAGTCCAACAACTGACTACGTGAAATCCTCTTCCTGTATTTTCCCACCCCCAGGTGCTGGAGGACCCCGTAGAAATGATCAACAACGCCATGGAGATACGAGCCTTCGAGAGGATGGAGGAAGACATCCGCCTCATCGGTTACTTCAAAGGAGAAGACTCATGTTGGTTTACCACCAAACTCACGCGCCAGTGTCCACACATACATTTGTATTTGAATTTACAAAGACAGGCGGCATGTGATGGGTGGAAAACTGTTCCTCCTAAAGTCGCCTCAGCGTTCCCCAGATGCTGACGGGATCTAAAGGCTAATGGAGCTACATCACCATGCCGCCTAACTGGCTGTTAAAGGGAAACCTGATTCCAGACTGTGGTACTCTCGCTAGTTCTCAGGAGAGCCTTTAAATAGCTTCTAGCTCTCTGTCTAATAGGTCAAACTGCAATTATAGTTCCTCTCAAAAAAGGGAGAAAAAGTGAGGCAGGGAAGATGCTATCTGGTCCGATATGACAGAGGCACGGATTTTCATTATGGAGCCTATTTCTGTCCAGAGATAGGTCGGTCCTTGGTGGTGACCTTGTTGGTAGCGGAGCCAGGAGCATGTTACAGGCGTATAAAACTGTATTAAGGGAGACTTTGTTACTGGGATGAAGACAGTGGAATCATGATGGGAAATCGAATGAAGAGAGGAGGGTTCACCGCTGACCTTCCTCATCACACCCTGTACATTCATCCACAGCCTGAACACTTGCTGTACTTTCCTCTTCAGTCCCTCACCAGTGTCTCTTTGTGTGTCTCATGTTTTCTCAGACTACAAAGCTTTTCAGGAGGCCTCGGAGCGGTTTCAACCTTACATCAAGTTTTTTGCCACGTTCGATAAATCTGTAAGTCTCAATAAACAAACAGCGCTGAGGTTTAGTCAGCGCCATGATGTGATAATTGATGAGCTATAGAGGGACAGTGGGCCGACTTTGTTAAATAAGCACATCCCAGGCCAGCTGCTGTTTTCCCGTTTCTAGCTTTATGCTAAGCTAAGCTAATGATAGCTTCCTATTTAACATACAGATAATGGTGGCATCAGTTGTCTCATCTCCCCTGATTTGGATGTTATCATCAAACATTCCCATACATTCAAGGCAGTAAGGACCTTCCCAGCATTTTATAAGCTCAGTAGGACTGTTATCATATTCTGGTCACTGATAAACAGAAAATAACCCCGATAACGGTGCTGACCTCTTGGTGTCGTGTGACTAAACAGACACGGAGGACAAAATGCAGCTTTACAACATGATGAAGATGAAGTAGGTTCCTGCTGGCATGTATGTATGGGAATGATGTGTGTATTTATTAGAAAACTAACTTCTGATAAAACCCCGTTAGTTTTTCTATTTGTTTAACTCGTTAAAAACAAAACCTCATAACTATGTCATAATCCCATTCTGTCACCAGGTAGCCAAACATCTGTCCCTCAAGATGAACGAGGTCAATTTCTACGAGCCGTTCATGGAGGAGCCGGCCATCCTTCCAGGTCGACCTCTGTCAGAGATGGACATCGTCGAATTTGTCACCCAACACAGAAGGTTGATTTGATTTATTTTGAAGCGTTGATAAGACGTTTAGGCTGGATTTCCTGACCGTGAGCTCTTTACAGGGCGACGCTGAGGAAGCTCCGGGCTGAGAACATGTTTGAGACGTGGGTGAGTAGTCGTTCAGTCTAACGTAAGCAGGTTTTACATAAATGCGTTTTCCTGAAGTTGTTCTGCTGACTATGTTCTACCAACAGGAGGATGACATGGATGGAATACATATCGTTGCCTTTGCTGAAGAAGAAGATCCAGGTCTGTAGCTGTTTGTTTCATTTTTTGTTACTAATCTTTGTTTGGCGCCAGAAGGGGAGCTTAGCTACTTCTGTTCTGTCATCCCCAGATGGCTACGAGTTCCTGGAGATCCTGAAAGACGTGGCCAGAGACAACACCAACAACCCAGAGCTCAGCATCGTCTGGATTGACCCTGATGACTTCCCTCTGGTTCTGCTTCAATATTAGACTTTTTTAAAAATAAGCTAAACACTATCCGCACACCACCAACTATCTGCCTTTCAAATATAAAAAAAGCATCTCTGACGTGACCCTGGTTTGTCTGGCCCCTCTAGCTGACCACCTACTGGGAAAAAACCTTCAAGTTGGACCTGTTTCGCCCCCAGATTGGTGTGGTCAATGTCACAGATGTAAGTGAGCCTTAAAGCCTCAGAAAACACAGAAATGAGGCGTGTGCAGACGCTGACCTCGGTGTTGCTGTTTGTTCCAGGCCGACAGCGTTTGGCTGGACATGTCCAACGACGAGGACCTGCCCACCGCCGAGGAGCTGGAGGACTGGATAGAGGACGTCCTGTCAGGGAGGGTGAACACCGAGGACGACGACGAGTCCGCCGACGACCTGGAAAGCCCTGACAGCTACATCACGGAGGACAGCGACGAAAGCCACGAGCCTGATGAGGAAGACGACGGCGACGACTAAACTGATCGCAGCTCAGATTACTGACAAACAACATGTCTCTTTTTCATTTAAAAGAAAATGCAGAGTGTTCAAGATTTCTAAACGCTAGATGGTAGTTTAAAAGATAGATCAAACAGAGATGATTAAAGGTCATCATGGGAACACTTTTGGCCCAGTTTATCACAAAGTTAGCGCAGTGCCTGAAGCTGTAATTCTCCTGTACGTTCCAAGGATCAGGATATCACTTAATTGAATTTATGGCCGCCTGGGAGCAGCACAGCAAACTGCAAACAGTGTCTTATTAACTCACATGTGAGCAATCTGTTTCCTATTTACACATCCAACAAGGAAAACAGTAACATTTGGATTCATTTTTCTGTCTACCTGATTATACAACCAACATTCAGCTCTGCTTTTCCTTTAACAAACTCCTCGGTAGCTCTTCAGATAATACCCCACTATGTTCAACAACCACTGTTAGCTGTTTGGTGCTAGTCAGGTAGCGTCTGGTGGGTTTACAGACGTCACAGAGAGCGAACCCAAACATTAAAGCTGCAGGCCTGAAAACAACAAGCCGGAAGATGCTCAAACATTCCATAAAGTTGAGGAGGGCCGTGGAGCTGGTGATACGTTATTCATTATAGCAGCTTTAAGTGGAGCAATAGGATACTTTACATCTTTTGGTGTATGCATAGGTGAAAAAAAAAAGAGATAAATGTTCGTGCTTGAATTGTTTTCTCGTGATCCATTCAAGGAAAAATGAGGTGTTTAGTATACCAACACTTACAATCCTGCATATCTGGTCCCAGTGAACATCCTCATCATGTAAAGCCGCGGTAATAAAAGCCCATAATGACTACGTGCACGTCTTTCATGTTGTTTTTATGAGAGAATACACAATTTAGCTCCCCTCCTCATTAAGAAAGTCTAGACTGATGCTCAAGACAGCGTATCGACACATTTTATCCGGCAGTCAATGAGTGTTTCTCCTTGAATTATTCACACGCTGGTAAATAATTCAGTAATGTTATGCCTCCTAATGGGAGCAGGGACCTGGACATGGAGGCTGGGGGAGGTCGGGAGGGAGGGAGTCGGGGTGAGGTAGGCTCAAAGGGCCGGCCCGCCGGGGCCCAACAAACTGCATAAGGAGCGGACAAACTCCTGCTGAACCTGTAACGCTGGACATGAATTAATAATACAAGGCCGCGCAAGAATCATCGTCCCCCGAAGGGTGGATGTGATGCAGTGTGTCAACAGGATGTTTGCATCATGGTGCGGGATTTATACTTGATCTATGGCACGGATGAGAGATGACAACATTCAACAGTGTGTGCGTGGACGCATTTAAAAGGCTCCCGAGGCATCCAGACAGTGTGGCGGTGCTGTGATGCTCTGCAGGGCCTTCAGGTTGTAGAAGTGTCGGGTGTGATGGTGTTTTGCATGAATGCTGACTAAAGGGAGGGCAGGAAGACTCCCAGCAGAGGAAGGGCGACACTATTACACTGTGGGTGTGAGGGCTCTAAGAGTTTAATATAAAATAGGACAGAACAAGGATAAGACAGGAGTAAGATGCAGATTTCTGTTCAAAACTGAAGCCACTCAAGGGATTTCCTCTCATGCCTCAATCTGCACATAACCAAGTCATTACAGAAGGAATAGAGAGGAAGGCACGAAGAGAAGAAAACATTCCATTTAGATGCAAATGCTCCTCATTTTCCTCCCCACCCGTCTCTCTTCCTCCTCGTCCTGGTCCTGCGTGGAGCAGGGAGGGGGATTAAACCGAGGACAGATGAGTTCCGACAGGCAGCCTCGCGCTCCGGGCTCGAGGAGGGATGAGGTTGTTCGTTTTTTCAGCACCGGACACTGACATTCATTTACCCACAAGGCCCGGCTGCACAGCTCTGACAGGCTGACAGCGAGCCAATTACCGCTGAGCTCCATGACAACAAAAAGCCACCAAAATACGGGCAAAAAAAAAAAAAAAAAAAAGAGCAGGCTGATATTTTGCTCGGGCATGTCACACAGCAGGGCCCCACGCTTAATGTGCAGCGACAGAGCCGAGTGTTAGCGAGCCTGCAGCCGCCGAGGCAAACCGGCGCATATGGAGATGCTGATGAAGTCGACAGTGCAGGAGTTAGTTTGGCAGACAACAGGTAGATGTTCAAAATGTTGCTGTGTGATTTGACAGCTTATAGTTTGGTTGAAGGGAAAATCAAAATAAAATCATTGTTGGTGTCTGTGGAAGCCAAGAGAGGTGGAGAATCAGTTCTTATTGGTCCTGCTGTGTCAGAATATTGTCAGAAGGTCTCACTCCCTCATGAGAACGGAATAATTAAAGGATTAACTTAAGAAACAAACCTTAATCACAAGAAAGCAAGTTAATTATTGTGCTATCCCGAGATAAGACAAATTATTAAGTGAAATAATTCCTACTCTTGGCTTCCGAAGGTCTCAGCCTCTGTAGCATCAAATGATTTCAAGGTGAAATAATGATCATTTCACTGATTTTATTTCACCCCAGAAAACGCCAGAATCGAATGAGGATCATTTTCTTGTATCATCATCGATTCATCAAGTTGTATTCTGATCATTTCTTGTTTCTATAGTAGGAGGAGAGAATGCATTTTAAAGTACAGCATTAAAAAAATGCTAATCGCAACAACAAATCTGGAAAATATCCCCAATTTCACTTCGGGAGGTCCAATGGGAAATAAGCTGTGTAGTATCACACATTTATTTTCTATAAATGATCGTCTGTTTCCGCTTCTTTTACCATCTTTGTGTCCAGGCAGCGTGAAACATGACCGATATTACCTGACAAGACAGAATAATTAAAACTTTCCCGACTGAAAACAATTCCTGAACTCTTTTCTTTCATTTTTCTCTCATAGACGTTTTGCTCGTTTGTTCTTCCTCTTCAAGGTTTCTCAGATAACTTCCATCTTCGTCTACCCATAACGTCATCTATGCTGCCCGGTTTTACAAAACAAAATGTGTAGGAACATTTTAATGTGGATGACTCTGAGACAGAAATAAAAAAAGGGGCACCACCTGGTTGAGCTGGTGTCCCATGTACAGGGGCTACAGAGGTCATGAGTTCGAGTCCCACTCATGGCCCTTTTCTGCAGGTCCTTCCCCCATCCTTCTCCCCCACTTTCCTGTCTGTCTCTTAACTTTTCTATCGAATAAAGGCCAAAAAAATAACTTTATCTTTAGTAGACCCTGAGATAAAGCCTCCATTTTCTATGTGCCAAGAAAACAACAACTAAAAAAACATCCCTAGTTCACGCTACAAAAACAGTTTCAGGTAAATCTCTGCTAGTCGAGCAGATGATGACTGGATCGTCTTTTCATCTAAATGCCCCAAAATCTCAACAACAAACACCCCCGTACTCAGCAGATTTACAAATGTTCATAAAAATGTTTTATTCGTTTTTTCTTTTTAAACAAATGCTGTGAAACTGAAACGTGTCTTACATTGCAATGTCATCGTAAAGCTGTCCATCAGAAACCGAGCCGTGACCGAGGACTGTGACGTGGCAGCAGTGTGACAGATGGTGCTGATGATGAAGAGGAGGAGGAGGAGGAGGGGGGGGGGAGGAAGGCTGGTCATGGGAACTGGAATGGAATACATACATACATACATACACACACACGTATACACACACATGCTTGTTTACATAAATAGGTACAGTGTAAAAACAGGAGGCACAGTCACATCGGGATCACACACAGTTCATCTGTCAGTAGGTACAAAACATGACCAGCTGTCAGTGCTTCACACATGAAACAGCGAGGACGTCTAGTTCTTTCCTGGTGGCTTAACTTGAATTTTTTTTTTTACAGTGAAGTTGCAAAAATGTGCAGTATTTTAATGCAGATGCCCTCAGGTCGACCAGCAGGGGGCAGTAGGGGACAGCTCACAGCCACACAGCATGTTGGTGGCATGACTTCTTCTTCTCCTCAGTCTTTTTTTTCCCCACTTTGCTGAGTTAACCAGATCAGATAGGAGCAGAGTAACCGACAGGATCTCAGGGTGACGGTTCAGCTTAATCAAACTGTTTTCTGGCTTTACGTGAATCGTCGGGTGAAAGAAATACTAGTAAGAAAAAATCCCTCCTGAGCCTCCCGTGAAAGGACAGACCTCGAGGGATTTGCATGTTTATCAGACAACAGAGGTGAGAAGAAGGCAGTAAAGGAAAACCAGACGGTCCAGTTGGGAAGGAGGTTCCGCCCTGCTGCTGCTGCTGCAGCTCGCTGTTCCTACTGTTGGTTCACTGTCACCTATAATGAATTCTCGGGATAAAAGCAAACCCTGTGAGCCCTGGAGGATAAAATCAGACGAAACACACTGAAGTCTTTGTTTGGCTGAGTGGCTGAATCAACCAGGTATTCATTTGCAGCGTTGATAGATTCAGTTCGATGTCCATTTTCACACCACTAACATGAAAGAAACACGAAGAAACTTTTCACATTAAACGCCTCGGGGTGGCCCAGTAGCTCCTCATGGTACGTGCCCACAGGATCTGCTGGAGCTCCTGCAGAAAACGAACACTTGTACATCTAAAATGAGAACAGACTGAGCAGCTCACCGTATAAAAATGCATTTCAGTGGCAAGTTTTTGTTTCCAAGTGAGCTGCTGTGTCGGTTTGAAATCCAGGAGTTTCAGATCACAAGCGTCCCTCCGACAGTGTCTGAAGAACACCATCAACACAACACAAAACCATGTAAATCAACCTCCAGCCCCCCTGTAGACACGTACCACAGGAGCTAATGTTCACACAGCACCACACGTCCACAACACGCTGCCACCGAGGACAGCAGGTCGTCATACGTGTCGCTGCATGTTTCCCGTCTCTCTACGTCGCCGACAGTCAAATTATCTGAGAAATAAAAGTCTTGCAGCTTTCCCTTTAAAAGAAGCCTTTTAATGTGAAAGAAACATCAGAAGTGTGGCGTTTTGCAGACAGTAGCAGCAACGAATAAACAACCGGAATCAGCCAAAGTTATAAAGAGCAGAGTAGAACCGAGTGGGTTAGTGCTGTGAAAATAGGACGTTACACTAAATTTACCAGTTGTCTTGTCTCTGAGAATGTATTAAGAGTTTTATTTGGATTTGCTGCTGTCCTAACAAAAAGACGGAGGAGTTCTGTTGTGGAGAAATCAGTAGTACTTTTATTCTGACAGCACGTCTCCCCGCTGCCTTCGCTTCCCACCAAGTCAGACACGAAGGCCCTGAGAGGGTCGCTGATGATTTGGGGCATGTGTCCATCCCTGCATGTCTCTTATTACTCGGTCCGTCCTGGTGTTTACCATAGCATGCTTGTGTTGTTCCCAACTGGAGTGGAAATATCTCGGATTTTGCTCCATTGCACCTGGAGGAGAATCCCAAAAAGTCCCAATTTGGCTGCTGAAACGAGCACCCACGGGCGCCACTGTGTGCCGCAGGCTGGACGTGACGGAGTGTGACATCTCAACCGAGTTTGTCAGGAGGAGTCTTGAAACAGTCATGAGGACAGTGTGGAGAGGAAAACACTCCCACGTGGTTTCTGAGCAGGCCGGGGTCACGTTCCCACATCGTGTCCTTTCATTTCTACATGAAGGTGCATTTGATGCAAAATCTGATTGAAGTCGTTTCATTTAATTTGATTTTCTTGAGAAAAAAAAAAAGTTTAATTCTCAATTTGTCGACGTCCAAAAGCATCCAAATACTTTGAAATGTTGTCAGTGAGACGAGAGAGTTTCCATCAGGCTTCAAATGAGTCGCACCATCTCAGTCCGTAGTGGTTCATCTGTCCGTCTGTCTGGAGACCGAGGCGTCTCCATGAGGGCGTCAGAAGCCTAAAAAAGTCTCTTGTTCCCGTCTCGTTTGGCTTCAGAATCTCAAACACAAAAAGGAACGAGTGATTGACACAAAATGACTCACACACACACTCACACACACACCCATACGCTCACACACATGTGCACAACCATACCCGAGGCGTCCAAACTCCTGTTCCGTCAATTCTTCTTTTCATCCAAATCAAACATTATAAGATCAATATATTCAAACGTGTGTGATATATAGATTCATATATAATATATAAAAAATCCAAAGAAGTAAAAATAAAAACTGCAAACCCAAAGTGAAAACATTTGAGAGCAACGCGACTGGGTGAGGAATAAAAAAAAAAAAGCCGTCTGGAGTCCTACACGGAGGTCTCCGACTGTAGCCGCAGGACAAACTTGTGTGATTTGGGGTCGATGTACTCCTCAGACATCTGGATGTAGGGGATCTTCTTGGACGTCACCACCAGGCTGAAGTCCACGCACTTGAGCAGGAAGACGCTGCCGTCTTTCAGGCCGCTGGTGACCGACGCCTCGCTGATGAGCGTCCACTGACGGGCCAGCCAGCGGTCCCGGCTGTACTGCAGGGTCGGCCCCGGGACCAGGTAGCTCTCCAGGAACGCCTGGCAGGGAGGAAGGAGCACACTTTGGTAAACTCAAATCAACAACAAATGACAGCCCTGAACACGCCGTGGGTGTGAGCTCAGACCTTGGGCGTCATGTTGTTGGTGATGCAGAAGGCCAGGTGCTGCTGGATGCTCTCCATGCTGTGGCAGTGCTGCTGCTTGGTGGTCCTCAGGTACTTCTGCAGCGCCCGAGCCATGGAGGGGAAGATGGCTTGTGCTGCCTCTCGCGGGTCCATCACGTCCCCCGGAGCCTTCTTCTGCTCCTCCTCCTGCATCCGCTTGATGTGGGTGAAGGCCTCCTCGACTGCCACCACCAGGCTGGGAGGAGACACAGCAAACAGTGTTGGGAACGTTATTTATACGTAAAGATGGATTTCTTTGTGTGCTTCCATTCCTTTCCTAAAACTTTGAATCAGTGTTAGACTCCTTGAGGTGTAAAACTGCTCCACACATGCTCATTTAAGGTCAGTCGTATTGTCCCTCACATCAAACCCAGAAAACACAGGAGCCCCGTGGATATTTATGAAAAGCTGTGACTTTTCACATTTTAATGGCTGCAGCAGCTGCTTACAGACTTAGAACAGTGGGCGACATAACACAGGACGTCTGGAGAACTTAGAACGTCCCACTGTGTTCCCTCATGCTACTATAACTCTGTCATGAGTTCTCTGTTCAAACTGAGTATTTGATCTATATCCCATTTGTTTTCTGACTCATGCAGTCGGTGTTCCTGTGAGGGGCTCACGTAGACCAGGGATCTCCAACTCCGGTCCTCGTGAGCTACTGTCCTGCAACACACCTGACTTACATTAATGGATCTCCAACAGCAAGTTCTGCACAAGTCTGCTGATGATCCATTCATGTGAGTCAGTTGTGTTGCAGAAAACCTGCAGGACAGCAGCTCACGAGGACCGGAGTTGGAGATCCCTGACGTAGACCCTTCTGGACTCAGATGATGATGACACTTCAGTCAGACGTTGCCCTCAGTAGCTGCTGTGTGACTCACCGTGCTTTGCGTTTGCGGACCCGCCTCTCGTGCTCAGCCTCTTCGTAGTAGAGCTCGTTGTGGCTCGTGTCTCTGCGGCGGGCTGCAGCCGCGATCATGGCTCTGGACTGGGAGTGGGCCAGTCCTGCTGCTGCATTGTTCCCCGGACCTGTTGTGAGAAGAAGATCACATAAGTACAGGAGTCTGACTCGGTGTTCGGTGCTCACAGACAGAGATCTTTGGTGACGACACAAAGTGCAATGTGAGGGAACAAGCTGCCGTCGGAGTGGAGCGGACTCATTATTAGTGCACATAAACCTCGGTCCATTTCCTTTTATCACCTGCGATATTAAAACCCCGGCAGCTGACGGGAATAGCCACACAGTCGTAATTTTTAATTGTTCCGAGCACTTGGAAATCTAAAACACGCCGCTCGCCCACTTACGGCTGCTGATATTCAAACATTCCTCTGCCGCCTTCGGGGGGCACAAGGCGTCCAATTAGACGAGCGTCTGGGGCGACTTCAAAAGTTTACGTTCTTAGAATTAGGATGGGAGGCTGCTGATGAACCCCCCCCCATCATGTTAATGCAGGTTAAAAGAAGGCAGAGCTGGTGAATTATTAATGTCGGGGCAGAGATCGAGCATGAGCAGAATAATTCATAGATGAAGTGGAAGGAGGTTTTATTCCACCCCGCTCTCGGTATTAGACGGAATTTATGGGTGAGAAATGTTATCCTGAATGTCAAGGGAAGGTAAACTTAGATTCTTTATATTGCTTTTTAAAACCACTTTCCGCACAGGAGATTTAAAAAATGCCAAAGCAGAAGGAAACCAAAGTGAAATATGGTCAGATTTATCACGATGAAAGTAGTAAAATATGCTCAGAATGTGAAGCACCAGTTTTTTTCCTCCAGTATTGGAAACACCTGTGGACACTTGGAAAAATGCTGGAAGTGCTGATTGCAGTTTTTTACATTTTTGTCAGAAATTCATCTTTTCTTTTTTCAGTGATTGATTATTCATAACTTCATGCTGCACAGAAACTGCTTGTGGTTCAGTATAAATGTCCCAGAAGTCCCTGTTCAGTCAGGATCGGGACAAGTTCTACAGCTCCAACAGTCACAAACCTGCAGACCTACATCAGGACACAGAGCAGGATGCAGCTTTAGCCTTGACAGCATTAATTCGATGTGCTGACCTCAGACCTGTTCTCTGGTGAAAGCTCTTTAAAAGCCCGATAGTGGAGGAAAAATTGTGTTTTTGTCTGAATCTCCTGCTATAGCTCAGGTCATTATTAAGGGAAGACGTTGAAGGCATCCAAATGGAGCAGATACATGCAGCTCGTTACTGGATAAATCACACACTGTTATATGGACAGTTGTATGCAACAGCTTTGGGCAGATTACATACGGTGCTGAAGTGAATGAAGTAAACCTGCAATATTAAATTAATGCTGAATACACAGAGCAACATCTGGACGGGCCAGAGTGGGTTGGAAACAAGCCATAAGCGAACATTTTCGTGGGATGCAGAGAACATATGCCCTTAATATTTATAACTTGTGCATTTATCCCTCCAATAAAAAGCGCTAAAGAAGCAGAAGACTAAGAGACCAAACAGTGCCTCACACAGGGGGAAGCCTTCTTCAAAATATGAGCTCAGACAACTCCTGAAATGGAGGAAGTTTGTGTTTTCTTTGAGATAAAACTGATATTTCCGCCATAAAATGAAGCACAGAGGCTACAAATTGGTGCATAAAACTTCACCAGAGTGCAGGAACGTGTAGTTTAAAATGTTCTGGAGGAGGTTTCTGAGCCACTCATGGAAGTTTTATATGTTTGGATAAAAAGAACACCTTGCTAAGGACAGGAGCGGAAATCATTTTGATGTTGGATGGCAGCTATTTTTCCACATTTATTATGCATTTGTGCGATGATGAAATATTTAAAAGAATGAAAAGATATAAAAACCTCTGTGTTGTGATTTGATTTTAATGTGTCCTGAAAGATTCACGTCTTTCCCTTGTTCAAGACCAAAAGCTAAACAACCGTCTTTTATCGTGACCGATGTGCTGCGTTCCACTTTTTATTCAATTCTTTGATTATTTTTTAAAATGTCAGCACTCTGAGTGTTCCGTCCACAGCAGAACTGCTTTGCAAAACAAAACCTCTGATGAGTTTCCGAGAGCTGAATCCGCTTGTCAGGCGTCATGAAATCACCTGAAGCCATTTGGACGAAGCGTAATTGAGTGTTATGGCTGCTTTGTGCTCAGGGCTTCACCACTCTTTAATCAAGGAAAGATTATTGTCTGTCCCCGAGTTGGATTATTTATTACGATGCCGGCGCAGCTGCAGAAAGGAAGGAGGAGTGGGAAGCACGAGGCGAGCGAGAGAAAGACGGAGAGGTCCCCCGAGCAGCTGCTGCAGGATGAAAACGAAGGAGGATAAGACTCGAGAGAGAAATGACAAGACGAGCAGCGTAATAGCTATTGATTTATCAGCCGTCTCCGTGACTGTCTCCCGCTAACGTTGGAGAGGAGAGCAGAAGAAAGCAGGGAGACGAATGGTAGCAGGAAAAAAAAAAAAAAAAGAAAGAGAGAGAAGAGGGAGTCAAGTTAGCGCACTTAGGTGAAGCTTGAGTACACTTAAGGGACAGCGGTTATTTAATAGAGGGTTCGTGTTACATTCTGCCAGCTGTCGTGAGGATGACTTGGAACTTTTTCATCAACCTGTGGCATGCAAAGAGCAACGAGGAGCGGGGAAGTGTGAGGGAAGCGTTAATAAAGTGGACACCAGCAGGCAGCAAGTCGGTGAGGGTGCTTTAGTTAGTCCGGCTGTTACTTACTGTCCAAAAGGTAGGCTTTCAGTTTAGCTCTAAAGATGTCTTAAGGGGTTAGTGCGAAGAGACACAGAGAGAGAGAAGAGAGTCAGCAGTTGAGCACATCCCATTCCCACCTGCTGAGAACATACCAGAGGGTGAGCCGAGGCACGTATCCGATGACCGCGCTTGTACTTTCTGCATGTCGCAGCCCACAAACTACAAATCACCTGGGCTTTAGAATACTGTTGACAATTTTTCAATCATGCTATGTTTGCAGATCGATTTCCTTCCTTCCTTCCAGGCAGCTGTTTGATTTAGCGCATTCCAGCAGAGCGCAGGATCAACCTGCCGGGACTTGAAAGGTGTCTGAGGCGGGCGATAGAGAGCATCGACGGTGATCACGAGTGGGAACCACACAGTAGCTCGACTTGTCACACATGTGCAACTGAAGAATTAGAAAATATCCGTAAAAAACCACCACGAGGAGTCACGAAGCGGTGGCTCTGGGAGGTCAAACCAGTCGTGGGAATGTATTTAGAGGGTCAGATCTAATCGTGACATGATGCATCACCTTATGGATGTTGTGTCCAACCCCTGATGCTGTTATTAGCAGTTGTGAAATAGAAAAAATCCACTCACAAAGTGAAGAATCTGGGCTGAGAGATGGTGGCAAGTCTTAGCACATGGTGGCAAAAAAAATCTGTCATTTAATGAATCAAACAACTATTAACGGACTGCCAAGGGATTTTCACATTGTGCTGAAATGCAAGTGAGGAGCTGCCTGCAGGAATCAATGGAATATATTCAATGAAGTTGTTGTAAATAAGCTTAAACATGCCAAATGCACCAGTGTGGCCTTTCAGGAGAGAAGACAAATGACCAATTCAGTTCACTGGAAGGTAAAAGAAACGGTCGGATAATTGATGAACACCAAACAAAGGGCGACTTTTACGATGACACACTGATCTTTGCAGCTTTTTAACAGAAAAAAAAATCCCAAATCTTTGGCCTGTGACACAAAGAAAACCATTAATTTCTCTAAATGTGTTCTGGAAAACTGTGGCTGGTGAATGAAAGGAAGGAAGTTTGAAACCAAGATATTATTCTATAAAGCTGTAGAATTAGAAAAACGGTCACGAAGGAGGTTAAATGTATGTTAGTAGTTCAGCAAAAGCCATAAAACAAGAAAAACAACAACAACAACGATAAAAAACTGATCACAGAGGTTTGTTTTTTAACCTTCCAACAGATAAACTGAATATTTGTGGGTTTTGGACCATTTTTTTTTTTGAAATTGTGACCAATTAATTAAGAAAATAGGTGACAGATTAATTATCAGAAATGGTTGTTAACTACAGACCCAGTTGCATAAGTCCTTAAAAAGATAAATGGACATTAATTGAAGCATCAGCAGGAGAAAATGATAAAATAATTTGTAGTAAAACATGCAAAACCATGAATGTGTTCTTTATGTGAAGACATGAAGTCATGTCGCGTTATCTGATTAAATAACTGATTGATCAACAAGTTAATCAGCAATCATTTGATTCCAACCTGTAAAACATGAAGGTTTAAGGTTTTTTTCTTTTACCAAATATTGTAAACTGACTTCATCATTTTGTGACATTTTAGACCAAACAATTGAGGAATTCATGAGCAAAATAAAACCTTGCAGCTCAATAGTCAGCTAAATAAAACAACATTACACATTATTACTAACTATTCATTTCTATTTCTGATCCCAGACCAGCGTTAGGAAGCAAAAGCCGACTTCTGAGACTCTAAAACACACACACACAAAACAACAAAGCGCTAACAAAGACGCAACATGGAGCATCCCACTCACCCTCGGCTGGGGCTGCTGGGAACTCACCATCCACGTTGTAGACCTTAAGGCCGGCCAGGTGTTTGGCGGCGCGGGACTTGGAGGCGGAAAGCAGCGCCGGGTTGTGGACTGGGAAATCACAGTAGTAGTGCTCTATGATGGCCAGAGCTGCACGCTGAATACTGCGGAAGAGAAAGCAGGGGAATTACAGGTGAGTTTCAGCCCAGGGAAACGTTCGAGGCGGGAATCCGGGGAGCTCGACGCCAGCGTGAGAGCTGTAAAGCAGAGGAGGAGAACGTGAGAAGCATTAGCCACAGGACGTTTCTCACTTGTAATACCAAATACGAGGAAATCCCTGCAGTAACCCTTCCTGCTGAATACAGAAGAACGGCGAGCAGGTAGGAGAGGCAGAAGGAAGCATTAGCCGAAAGACCTTTTCGACTTTCTTTGAAAACTTTCTACGAGTGAAAAAATTCCCCCTGGTGTTTTTTAGCAGGTAACAGAAAGCAGAGGGAGAAGTGATGGAGGAGACGGTGGCTCTGAAGGAGGAAGGCAGCCCGAGGATCCAACAGTAAGACCTAAATGAATGCCTTAGTGGGGAATACCCCGAGACAGAAGGAACAACACATCATGACACATCCAGACGAGGCTGCAGAGACAGAAATAATCTGCCGGATTAACACAGCAGAGGACGGTCGTGGTGCTGGAGACACATTCATGGTGTATTAACATGAACTGTGAGCAACACGAACCGCAGATCTCTGGAACTACATTCATTTCAATCAGAGCTGCAAACAGGATTTGTGGATTTCAACGTCGCCTCGTTAATAATGCTTTATCGCTCCTCCTGGAAAATGCAAGGCAGGTGAGAGGTGATTTACAGCCTGAAGAGGAAGAAGATGATGATGTGGGACAGACATCAACACAGTGGAGCTGCAGGGTGCTTGTTTATCTGCCGTATATATATTATAATATCAGACCAGATGACTTGTATAATTCTATTTGAACAGAATGAATCCTTCCAGAAGGACTGGGGTAATCTTGTAGGGGAGCACATCTGCATCAAAGATAAATATCTAGAGACAAATATTTGTTTTTGCACTTTCACATTAAAATATAAAATGCACGTCTTTTATTTTCACGTCGTGCTTCATTCTTGCTAATCTTTGCATCAAAGGACGACTTAAAACAATCTTAATTCAGAGCATCTCTTAAAAGCAAAATCTAAATTAAACTGTATCCAAAACCCCTCACTTGCTGCATATCTGCCTCTACAATCTACTGATGTTCCTTAAACGCCTCACATGCAGGCGACAGTGGACGTTGAAACCAAGTCAAACTTCAATATGACAGTCGATTGTGTTTAATTAATTGTGAGAAACCAAACTCACGATCATGGTTGAGCCTAGAACTGAACACCAAACCCTCTTCTTCAGCGTCTCTCTCCTGTTTGTGGTGCCAGCATGTCAACAAACTCCAAAAAGTGACTCCTGGTAACTACATCTTTTCATGCCCACCGTGTCTAAACACCACGACATGATGAGCTCCTTCAAGCTGCCACTGACAGGAAGTGATGTTTAAGGAGCCAGAAAGCTGACAGGTGAAGCAGTGAGACGCGTGAACTGCAGCGACTGATGAGGAAAGGTGTGCTGTGAGCAGCAGCTGTCGCCCAGATCCTGATCCTCTACACGCTGGATCGGGGAGCGTGCCGGGTCTTGTCTTTCATAGCCCAGCATTATTAAACCAAGTGTACACAAGTAGGGTGTCTTCACATGTTATAGGCCATAAATCAGCAGCTCCTTTATAATATAGGGCCTCTGTGTTCCTGGAAGCCATCGACATTAAAGGCTAAAGCGAGGTGGCATTCTTCCTCTCATGAATGAAACGTTAAATTAAGCCACAAGGGCACCATCACGTACTTCAATAGACTGCTCGGTCTGGTACGTCCAGTAGTTTAATGTGGTTGGCTAACGCTGGTAAATACTAGACAGTTCTGCATCTAAATATTAAAGCTCCTTTTGTCTGTATATTTATATTAATGCAAATGACTGGAGAAGGTGAAGACGTCCCCACAGAATCCTCTCACCTACAATGAAAATATTAGTTTCTCACTGTTTTACTTTTACCAGCTGCAGCTCTGATTCACTGACGCTGTTCTCCTCGTTGTCAGCAGCAGAAAGCAGATTTTTCATTTGTGCACGACCAGCTCGCACAATGTTAGCAACCAGCCGGTGAATAGCATGTAGAGGACAGCAGAGCCAGATCGTTCTGTTGGTGAGAACTAAAACCTCTCTTTACAACTCAGAATGAAGCCTGATGTTCTGTGTGCGCTACGGGGAGAAAGAAGACACCGTCTGCCTTCCAAATCACACATTTTTCCTTTTACCTCTTTTACTTTCAGCACATATCACAGCTGCCCTTACATGCAGCATGCATACAAAGTGGGACATATTATCTTGTCATAATATTGCACCTTCAGCTCCGACAGTCTTGCTCATATACTCGTCACAGTCTGCGGTGCAAGAGGAGCTGTCATGTGTTGGTGCTCTCAGTGCTTCCAGATTGTTTATACTCACACAAGACGCTGCGACATATGTGACGTATGTTCCGCAGAGGATTGTGGGTCAGAAAGGCCAGACGAGCACGAAGGCGGTGGGAGATCCTGGATATTTCTGCCATCATGTATTTGACACAGTGCGACTTGCTAAATCTTTTTCTTGGGTACTGGAAGGTATCAGCTGGTTGTAGAGCAGCAGTTCACGTACAAGTCGTCTGCACACAACTCAGTGAGGGATTTAGTCTCTGCTGTGACACCATAAGCTGCGCTCCATGACCTGCATCAGGCCGACAGATGCTGACAGCTGTTAACTAACCAACAACACGACTTCCCTGTTCAACACTGGGCTCTGTGTGTGTTAGCGTGAACATATCCAGAAATGTGCGAGCCCTCACTGTGTCCTCTGTCAGGTTTTAGTCCACGTGGAGAGCTAACTTAATACACATGAACGACGGCGCATGCTATCCTGCAGCATGCGCTTCCTATTATCCCAAAGGAGGATCACAGTACAACCTCTGACCCACTGATGAAAGCACTCTCAGGAGCTCTGACCTCTTGTAATTTCCACTCCTGCCTCACAACGAACTGTACATTAAGCTATGGACCATTTGCCATATCACAGAAAGATGGAAAGCACAGAAGCATTCAGCCGGCGTTAGAACATCACTCAGTCTTCCTGCTTCGCCATCTGGTGACAGTCACATGAACACGAGCTGACAGTAACATCACGAGAGGCTAACAGAGTTACAAGACAGATGTTTAATTTGGTTTACAGCCTAAAAATACACGACTTGAGAAAAGAAGAAGAGGGGCTGGATTTAACAGCACTCAGAGACATGAGACACTCGGATATCAGAGCATAAAAGGACGGTCCACGTTGTCGCTTTATCCTGATTTCTGATGATCAAAACACCGTCGTGTCTGCTTCAAATAAACGTGAAAGCAGTGCGTCTGTGTTTGCTCTTGTTTCCTGTGTGCATGTCGTTGCTCAGCACCTGTCGAGATTTTATGAGAAGCTTTGTGTCGACGGTTAACAAACATGTCTGAGAAACAGGACGACGACATTATAAACATCACAGACGCTAGGACCACAGACAGAACAGCTAAATATGTTAGCGTCACATGCTGCATGTTGATTTTACTCAAATTAAATACACACAGAGATTGAAACCAACTCAACAACGAAGCGTCGCTCAGATGATAACACTCTGCAGGAAAACAAATCACGGCGATTATTTAGCAAGACCGGACGCAGAGCTCATTTCCGCCGAAGGGGCAGCAGGGAGAGCGATAACACTCCCTTGTTAACTCCAGGAACACACACAGCCCTCTCTTACATGAAGCATTCACAGGCAGCACCATTGTTCAGCGGTGACTAAATGCTGAGTCAGTGCCCGACGCTTCTCAACTTCAATCAATTATTAAGCTGAGCAAACATGACACAAAACCATTCAAACCCAGCCGGCCTGCAGAGCAGCATCTCCAAAGAATGCACACTCTGTGGAGGAAACAGAGAAGAGCTGCAGATAAATTCAATCATAAACCAGTGACCAGTGAGAGCGAGGCAGCTGACCACCGTCCTGATGCTGCTGCTGCTCACGACCGACCAGTCAGAGAACGTAAACAGGGAAGTCTCCAGCAGTGAGTGTCGTTAACCCCCACCTCTCTGCAACAATCCTCTCAAGCTGTAAGGAATGCGCCCCATATTTAACTTGTCCAGTCAAACAAGGGGACAAAAAAAGGTTCTTCTGGCCCTCAGATTGGCATCAAAGGCAAAGCAGACAGAGACAAGCCATCAGGGCCCCAGGGCTCAGGAGGGCCCCCATTATGATAAGGCCAAGGATGGATGCCAGAAGAGCAGGAATGTGAGCCGCCGCCTGCTACCAGGAGAGACGTCTGAGAAAATACAGCACCCACTTGTGTCAGAGTCTCTGTGAACGACGCACTGTTCATGTTTGTGGATTCACAGGAATCTGCCGTTTGCATGTATATGGTGCAATTACCGACGCTCACACACGCGTCTGTGCTGCTGTGTGTGCGTGTGTGTGTGTGTGTGTGTGTGTGTGTGTGTGTGTGTGTGTGTGTGTGTGTGTGTGTGCGTCGGGCTGACCAGATGCCGTGCTGCAGTCTGCAGGGAGCACTAATTAGCTGTGTGTTTACAGTCACAGACGGACAACAGAGCGAGGCCAGGCCTGCTGCCGGCCAAGCAGGGATGAATGGCGCAGCTTACAAAGAACAACACCCCCAAGGCAGCCAGCAAACACACCAGCCATCACACACAGACAGTGTGCGACCCGTTTCTACTGACGCAGATCAATATTTAAATCATTACACTCTGATTTGAAAGAAGTTATTGTTAAATGTTTTTTTTCTTAACACATTTGTGCTCACATCCATGTGCTTGGCGCACAAGAGAATAAATGAATAAAACATCTAAAACCAGCGGTTGCACATCCTCACAATGAAGCCAGGACTGATAGTCAGGTGTACATCATTACCTGCTACATAAATACAGCCTGAAACAACTGTGCTGAGGAAATGAAAGTAAGACAGATTCAACTTTAACCTTGGACTTATCTGGTTATGCAGCTAGTTATCAGATGAGGCTCTGCCCATTGGAGTAGAAACAAACCTGCTAAAAAGATTCCCTGCTTAATAAACACAAACAGGAACATCCATCCAGTATTTACACACCACCGGGTGCAGCCTGCAGGTCAGCAGTTCATCACAGGGTCAACACACAACAATGCATTCACCACCTACGGCCAAGTTAGAACCACTAGTTCACCTCAGCGTGTCTTTGGACTGCAGGAGGAAGCGCGGTGAAAACCCAAGACGTAGAACATGCAAACTCCAAACCCAGGAGCATCACTAAAATCAATAGGATGCAGCACTGAAGGAGGAGGCTGGGGTGGTGGAGGGGCAACTGTGGTAGGAATTAGCAAAAAAGCTAAATAACAGTGAGAGGTGTTAAATTATAAATCTGCACATAATGAAGAATGATAGCAGGAGGGCTGCAGCGACTGGTTACCGTCGCTGTCAGGTTTGAATCCAGTGTGACGCCACAAATGTGTTGATGCTCAGCTTCACTGTCTTTGGAAAGCCATGCCCGACTAGAGGGGCTTAGAAGACGGAGAGAAGAGGAAGGAGCAGCAGGAGGAGGGTGAAATATTTATTTTGCCAGATTTCTGCCTGCTGCGGCTTCAATCGATCGGTTGTTTGGTCTATCAAATGTCAGAAAATAGTTTTCCCAAAGATAACAGCCTGAAATATCTTGTAAACTAAAAGAAATTCTGTTTCCTGCAATAAAGGAATAAAGAAAGAAAGAAGTATTCACATTTAAGGAGCTGGAATTGAAGCATTTTGACTTTTTTTTCCTTAAAAACATACTCAAACCGATGGGTGGTTCCTGTAATAGTTGACACTTGATCAAATTGTCGATGCAGCTCTAGAGCATCTTTAGAGTAATTGCAAATTACTGGCTGTCATAATGAGTTTTAATAATACTCAACGATCAACCGCAATAGATCAAACATGTAGTTAAAGCACTGTTATGAATCTGTCAATAACGCTGCCTCCATGGTTCATACTATTTGCTATTCCCATATAAAACCCTGTTCACATGTACCTGCACATACAGCATCACACACATTGTTCACATCACATACCTGCACTAGTCTACACTGCATAAAACATCTGGGCGTCTTTTGATTTTGGAGAACTGACCAAGGTAGATGTGTCCTCCTGAGCACATGACTACTGCACCTGCAAAACTACAAAAAGATATAAAGCCCAGAGTCTGGGAGTGGATATGGGATAGTATTTCATCCATCCATAAATCCATCAGGTTTTATTGGTTCCCCATAAACAGGAGTGGATGTGAGGCTGAGGTACTGACGGCAGACAGCAACAGGAGAGCTCCTGCCTTAAAATGGGTTCTTCCTGTTTCTCCTCAGAGACAGTCAGGTCATAAAACCTGGTTGGTCTAGTCTGAGCTGCTCTTCCCTTCACACACGCCTTCCCTTTCTTCCATTCCCACATACATTTTAGGATTCTTCAACACGACCCTCCCATTAACTATTAATCCCTCGTTTTCTATTCTCTCTTTCACCCCCTCCTGTAGATCTCTCCCTGCGTCGGTCTCCTGGGTCTCTTCCTCTGTACTCCGCCCTCTGTCTGCAGCTCCTTTCTGAGGAGTTTCCTCTCTGAAGTCTTCCCCACCCTCTCCTTTTCTTTCTCCTGGCACCATTTTCTCTCCCCGTCAGCCACTTTGACTGTGTGCCTTTTTCTGTCTCTGTCTTTTCTTCCATCTCCGGCTTAGCATTTCATTTTTCTACATTTCTACGTGATCTTGTGCTTCAGGCACATCCCGACTTTCCTGAGACTTTCCTGCATGAATTCCTTCCTAAATTCACTGAGTACGTAACCGGTTACTTCCCCCTTATTCTCCCATCTCTTGCACTTGAGGTGTCCCAGTTTCTGCCTTCATCTCGCCCACACCTCCTCTGTTTTCCCTCCCATCTTCTCCTCCTCTATCCCCTGGTCGCCCTCATCAGCGTAGCTCCCTTTACCTCCACCTGTCTTGTCTCTTCCTCCTACTCCTTCTGCCTTCCATCTCTACATGCACACAGGTCATTTGGGTATTCTGCCTTCTTGCTCTCAACGCTAACAGCATCCCTTTATGCTTCTTACAGTGTTGCAGACTATTTTATGCTTCCCCAAAACAGCAAAGCAGGATAAGATTTGCTGAGCAGGATTTGCAGGTGAATATGGATCTGTCTGTCTCATGCAGCAAGTTTCACACCGTCTGAACACAGCTTTCTGGTGTTAGAGGCTATGAATCTTCTTTATAATGAGCCGAACAGCCAGCTAACAGTGAAGAAAGTCGTCTGAAGAAGACCGAACCAACTCAAAAGTGTATATTGTGTGTGTGTCAAAGTCTGATATATCTCATTCCTTTGTGCCGCGGAGCGCCGCTGTTGTCCAAAACTGTTAAAAACACATCAGTGAGCCACGCTGCCGCCCAGGCTGACACGTCCTATTACCATGAACGCTCTGTAGTTTATTCCGACCCAGTCCCGCATCCTTCAGCTGTATGTTCACTCAGAATAGTTCCCAACGAATACTCTATTTACGAGGGAAGCCACCAGAACAGATACTTACCGTGACACGACTTATTTTGTACGATATAGAAAAACAACCACAATCCAGAATAGAAATGCTGAAACAATTGGAAGCAGTGGAGGAAAAAACAGCAGCTCAAAGACAGACACACGGATCTGCAGACAGAATTCAGGATCAGAGACTTTCAGTTGTTGCTTCATATTAACAACATGTTCAGAAGTGTTCATAAACTGAGCTTGTTGAGGCCAACGTCACCACAGCTTTTAATCTGAGCTGGTCTTTTCCTAACATGAGGAGGATGTCGAGCAGGAGAAACAGGAGCCATAATATCCCTGCTATTGTTTGAGCCATTTTTGTTTCAGACTTAATGCATTTTAGGGACCAAGATAACAGTACAAACCATTACCACACGGCCTGGGTTAAAAACAGACTTGTTGAAGCCCTTTTGTTTTGAGTAAATTCCAGCGTCTCACCTGAGCTGTCCCAGGTTGTAATGCCTCGTCTCGCCGTCTGTAGAGCGCGTGACGCACACGGAGAAGCACGGCTGAAGCTGCCGGAGCTCCAGCAGGACGATGGCCAGGTAGTGGATGAAGAGCAGGGCGTCCACCAGCGAGACGGCGTACTGCACGATGCCCTGGTAGTTCTCATCCTGTCCACAGGGATGTTGTAAAGGGTCATTCACAACCTGTTAGCTGAGTGTATGCACAGCATGCACTATGTACAAATGTGTGCTAACAGAATGTCAAGCAAATAATAAGCATAAAACACCCCTGCAGGGACAGAACTTGAGATCATACACATGTAGGACTAGATGTAGAGCATATGAATATTTAGAGACTTTTCAAAGGATTGCAAGCTAAAAAGCTTGCAACAGAGGGTTTTAAAAAAAACCCTCTGTTTGTGTGAGTTTTCCACACGCGTTCTGAGAGAGGGACCAACCGGGATGTTAAATTATGACTCACAGTAAACACACATCACTGGGGAAACCAAATAGCTGTGTTTTGCTTGTCTGCGATTTCGTTGAGCTCCTGAGGGCATTAAATATTAATGTGTCTGCAATATATGAGACCTCTCCCACTCGAGCTGCTGGAAATCTTTGTTTTTCTCTGTGTGTGGACTCACTTGAATTTCCAGTTATATTCTTAGACACCAACAATATAAGCAGTGATAGCTGTTATGTTTCCACCCCCTGTGACCTGCCCTCAGCTCACCTGTGAGTCCAGTATCCTGACTCCATAGAAGAGCCAATAGGAGACCACAAAAAGCAGCACCAGCACGGCGAGCAACGCCCGGAACACAAAGACCCGCGGGAGGCCAGCCCGCGCCGGCCTGAAGAAGAGCGCCCAGACGGCCAGCAGCAGTATGAGCAGCTTGAAGGCCACGGAGATGAAGAGGCCTTCGCAGGCCGTCCCGCAGCTCTGCAGCTTCTCCGGCCAGAGGAGGTGGGGGAGCACCAGGAAGGCCAGCGGCGTGAGGAACACCAGCAAGCCCAGGATCACAGCCAGCGTCCGGGTGAAGTAGCGGCGGCAGTCGAGCCCCACGCTGTCCTCCAGGTCCTTGGTGATGCGGACGATGTCCTCCTGAGAGAGGCTGTGCTCCGACGTGCCTGTGACGGCTGTGGTGGTCTCGCCCCAGTTGTCATCCTGAGAATACAAGGATATCTTATCATTAACTCGCTTCTTGATCATCACCAAGCTGCAAAACTGATTAAACATCCCAGTGTCTTATTTCAGCTCTGAGCAGAGAGAAGAGACTCCTGAGAAGGACTGAACCAGCAGAGTCCATGTGGAGGTCTTTCATAAAACAGAAACAGCTCTTTTATTGGAAATATTTTCCATCAGATGTAACAGGGTAATAAATTAAGAACACTTTCTGTGGCCTCTTTCTGTGCATGTCTACTACGTTTCTGGTGTGAACTATTTGCTGCCTTATCAGAACAATAAATACACAAAACACCCACATTCACAGTTTTATTTGGACTCCAACCTTCAAGACGTAAATCAAAAACACTTTATTAGTTTTGTGTCATTTCAGATCTGCCGTGCACATATCTTCCACTAGGGGTTAATCAATAATTGATTTAAGTTAAAAAAGTTAAACTATCAAGCAAAAAGCAGCGGTTTATAATATACACTGTGCTGCTACTAAATAATAACAATTATATGTAATTTAGGCAGATGAAGACTTTTAGGAGCTGTTAGTGTTTGTCCATTCAGGCTGCAGCTTTGGCTCGACTCACATGAGCCCAGCGTCATTATTTAAAAGCCACAGCTCGTTTATTTTAAATGGCATCAGACTCAGAGTTCACTTTGTCGTCTCAGTGTTTTATTTTCATTCCTACTTGTGTGACAGTCACTCTTTTGATGGTGTGTCGTGCAAACGCTCCATCACATCTTTTAATCTATGAATGAATGAATATTAAATTGAAGCAGGACTTATAAAAATATATTTCAAATCAAATTGTAATCTCATAATTTGCCAGAAATTGCAATTAGATATTTTCCTAAAATCTCCCTTTAAGCTTGTTTTTTCTCTCAGGGGTACTCCTGTTTAACTAAAGACAAATAATCTCAGTAACGCTCTGCTTCTGAGTGAAACGTCAGCTGAATGGGAGGTTATCGTCACGCATGTGAGACAGAAACAAATACAAAATGGGATGTGGAGAAAGTAAACAAAGCGAGCTGCCAACGGGGCTATTCGCTGACGTCTCGGTCCGACTGCATCCGCAGATAATGAAGGTCAGCGGTGTCGAAGCAGAGCTGTTAGAACAACAAAGATAAGGACTCTTTACATGGTAGTCATAACAGGCTGCCGACTGTGAGCGGCTGAGAGCTACCCTCGCCAGCAAAAAGAAAAAAAAAAAACAGGAGGGGGCAGATAATGAACTGCCATCAGCTACAAGAACATCCAATCACAGCTTTTATTTTCTTCTTCCATCAGTCGAAAATTCTGTTACTAAACTGCGATATGTAGTCCTATTTTGAGGATCGTATCAATAACATTTGCCCCACGCTAGCAGAGAGGGGGATCGTGCAGGAGATGCATTATGAACACTTTAGACTGAGGGGGTTGGGAGGTGCAGCAGGAGCAGGAGGAGGAGGAGGAGGAGGAGGAGGATGGTGCACTGGGACAGAGAATATCCCACTGGCCTCAGGGTTAAAGCACATGAAGCAGAACAATAGGAGGACCCAGGCAGGCAGCAGTATGCTCAGGTTGTCTCTGAAAGATGCTGCACTCACATACTAATAATAGATTGTTTCACTACTATACATAATATTAGTTGTGCATTAAGAGAATGAGATGAAAAAGTATATTTCCTCCATATCAGGATAGTTTGCTGATAATAATGCATTTGCTCTTCCAAAGGATTACCTTATATTTACACTTTAAGGTGCAATCTGCAAGAATTTGAACACAAACACAGTAATAATATAACAGCAAACACCTGAGTGTGTTGGATTTTGGTAGCCGGTCTGAGTGAGTCCCTCCTTTTGAAACTATTGGCCGTCTTCACACTTTTTAAATGTTATTTATTGACGTGAGCAGAGAGAAGGAAAGAAAAGTGAAGTGAAGACAACATGACTCTGCATCCATTCAACGTGTTTGACGATGCTAACATGAGCTAACGGTTGTTTCTTGATGTAAATACAAGTGAAGGGAGATGTGGTCAGTTTTTGTTTCTTTAAAGCTCCAGAGAAACATTCATGGCCAGCTTTGAACAAAACATCCTTTATTCATTCATCATGTTTGCTTCATGTGGACTGTGTGGGCGTAGGCTGATGATCAGATTTGATGAAGAACATCTGATCGGTTTGTGACATAACCTTCCTCTTCCCACTTCAAACCAGAGGAAAACACAAATACAGAAATCTCTCTCATAGAAAGAAGCCGCTGAGACAAATCGGTTTGCATTTCACTAGCTGATCATTAAATGATAATCCATAAAGACAACATGTAACGAGCCTTTAAACTGATGAAACACGTTCTATTTATAGCACCGCCATCATTCACAGGAGGTGACGTGTTCGCCGTTGGTGTCGTTTTTCACCGCCGGTCTGTTTGATGAGCTCCAGCACTGAAAGCTGTCTCAGGTTCGTTTGACCTCTGACACGACGGCGTGGTTGTAAATACTCGTGTCACCGTCTGCATTGCTTTGCAGAGCCAAACATCACGAGCGGCCCGTCGGGGTTCGGCCGTTTGCTCTTCACGTCCCTGAGCTTTTCCCTGAAAGAGGCTCTTGGGCTTCTTTCAGAACATCACTACAACCGTTATATCTTCTTTTAATTGGTTGTATTGTCACTATTTTACCAATTTCCTCATAATATATTTTACTGTGTTGCTCTGCTTGATTTTATCTTTTGCATTGCAGTGGTTTTATTTTGCTGTTTTGCCCATTTTGTTTGTTTTATCCTCTAATGTCTGATTTGTGCAGCACTAAATTAAGTTATTAATAGATCCTATGAGTGCTGAACCACACACAGGAATACATGAGTTGGGTTCAAAGGGCTGAACAGTAAAGATATTACCACATCTCTCTGGGCAACCTGACACTAGAGGGGCAAAGGGTCTACATGTCAGGAAAGAAATTCAACCGAAAACAGGCAGTTAATCCTCCTGACTCAATTACCCACAGGTTAGGATAAAGAGGCAGTTATAATAGAAAATAAAAATTAAAAACAACATCAAAATGGCACCATTTATCTGCCAGAAAACATTTTTAAAAATTTCCTTGAACTGTCCTTGAACGATTCGTCTGAAATATTTCAAATGAGAAGCTGTGACCAACAGTCAGGTTGCAAAAATTCAGACTTTTTTAAAAATTTAAACTGCAGGATGTGTTTAGAGAGAGCAGAGAGGAGACAAATATGGGAAGGATTAGGAAAATAAAATTACTGGTCCGCAGGAGACTGTAAAAATATTTAAAAAAAAACACCGAGCTACCTATAGTCCATAGAGAAACCCCTGCACATTGATTAAAGTTTTGCTTTTTAAATAAAATGAATAATCCCTTCTTCATGATTTATGGAATAATAACACAGTCCAAGACATTTGTGAGTTCGCTCTACTTCTAGTCTCGGTGCACGACTTTACATCGCAGTGAAAAATGAGCTGAAAAATGAGTAAAAGGAGCAAAAGAAAAGAAAAAAAACACCCACAACTGCTTGGGCTTCAAGGGTTAAGACAATAAAATACAACAAACTGAAATTCAAATGATTTTTCCTCCAACAAAAACTAAAAAACATTCTGTTTTCCTTCAGCAGCTACTAAAAGCTGCAACAAGCGTGATGCTAGCTACTCTATTAACGAGTTAAAGGAGATTAATTGTGTGCTGACAGAACCCGATGCAAAGCTCACAATGCAACGCACACAAACATAAATAATACATGCTTCAGTCCAGTCAATTGGAGTGGAGATTGTTTGTGGAGCAAAACAGCGAAAGCCACTTTATTAATAATGAGGGAGGCAGACTGGAGAGCCCTCAGCCGCTCCACCGAGACTCATGCAACAGGCTTTTTATTCACATGAAGCAATTATCCCATCCACAGAACGAAGGCGAGCACAGCCTCATTATTTTCTTTTTGTATTAGCGGAGATAAGTGCGGCTGCGTGGAGATTCTCAAACCGTCAAGGACTCGCGTCGAGCATACCTGAGCAGTTACTCAGCAGGTGTTTGTTCAACCCAACATTTACGTTTCAGAGTCTAAATGAGTAAATATAGTGGAGGGGAGCGCCGTGTATGTTTCCTGTTTAACTGTTGACAGATTCTTAAGTCTTAATCCTGTCTGACCGCTCTGTGTGTGTGTGTGGAGAGAAAGGAAATCAATAGGCATTAGGTGTAAGGAAGAGCGCCTCTCTGACCACAGCGTACCTCGACAACACCCGGGGGAGACATGAATCACGGCTTCACATGCCTCGTGGCCGCCGGGATGCACTCATCAGCCCTCGAAGCGCTGAATCACACACCGCTTAAGGACTCCATCAAGAACTCCATCACCGCAAACCGTCCACACACAAAAGAGCTGCTGTGATGGACTTTTCTCGCTTTTCTTTTCGGTTTCATTGATTAAAAAGAAGCAAATAATCACAATCATTCTGATATGAATACATAAATACATGCAGCTGAAGTGTCACTAATGTCAGTCTGGCCTCATGAGTCCGGTATCTTTAAAGTTTCACTGATCCGGACTACTGTACCTGGGCTTCCCCTCTGCCGGTGCGACTAAAAATAGACACTAGTGACCCACATTTCCTCGCAGGATTAACCAATCACCGCAGGCTGACCTGGTGCCAGCAGCCTCGCAGGAGGGCCGTCCCATTCATCGCATGAAAGCAGGTGAAACGTAGAGGAACGGCGAGGAGACGGGGAACGAGGAAGCGCGAGAGCGTGACAGAAAGTGTTCGATAACAAGACAGCCAATTACAGGGAGGAGGAGGATTGATCCAGACAGGCAGAGGAAGTCAGGATAAGGGTTGAGGGCCAGAGATGATTACTGCAGCAGACGAACCCACGTGTACGACTACGTATGCGTCACGAACACGGCAAGCGAACACCTGTCAGGTCTGCTCTTGTCCTGAGTGGAGCCAGACAGGCCTTCAGAAGCCAAACCTGTGTGCTGGGAGGAGCTGAGGTAGAAACAACGGAAACATCTGACATGACGTGTTCTCAAGAGGAAGAGAAGAATCCCATTCCTCATCCACTTAGACCGAGTTAAACCCTCAGGCTCTTAGCTATTTATTTTTATATATTTCCACTTGATAAAACCTCCACATGTGAGTAACAAAATGAACAACCTCAGGCTCTATGGATTAGAGACACTTGGGAGGTTTTTTACATCCAGTGCGTGTCTCCGTGTCCCCGTCAGCAGGTCAGAGTGAGATCTGCAGCAAGCGCCGACACCTTCACCACCGCCTGATCAAAACTTGGGAGTGAATTGCAGGCTTCTACCATGAAGTCAGCTGCATCGATGTGCTGGAACCTGTTCTAATAATTCCAACCTCCCTGGATGCAACAGAGAGGAAGCTGCACGGATTGTAGCCACACTGGGGAATCCTCTACAAATGATGGTGGGTTGGGTTTTTATATTACAGTCGTGACTCGATAATCCGACACTAAATGTAAAACCTCCTTCTATGTCGGATTGTCAAGACGGAGGTCCAGATACAAGGAGGGCTTGATGCTGGAAGGCTCATTTGTTGTTAATATTTATTGTTCATAGTTGTTATAATAACTAGTAGGGCTGGTCCCTGGATATTCAGGCCCAATTAATGATGAATATCTGAATATTCGGAGCGGTGAGGGGCAACTACTCCACCTCCGATGGGGGGGAAGTGGCCGGAACGCCCAGGCAGTACTTGGCTGCTGATGCTAGTTTAGTTAGCGCTCATGGTTCTGTTTCCACCAGCGCCATTCCCCCGACACTTTGGGGTCGTATGAAGTTCACACAGTAGTTCACATACAAGTTGCATTTAACTGGAAATGAGAACGAACTCGCAAACAAATCGGATTTCATTAAAAAAATACAAATCGAGCGTTAAGTCCTGCAGTGTGAACGTAGCCAATCTGTGGGATTGTTCAGTCAGATAATACGCCGTCATCCTGATTGGTGACATTAAATGTCATGTCGGAGTCACAATCCAAGGCTGTCGCTATGTTAAGGCTGTTTTTATGGGTTCTTTTCCTAAAAACCTGTCGGATAGCAGGTTTAGGATTGTTAAGGGTCGGATTATCGAGGCAGAAAATGTCTTTTTGTCTTTTATTATGCACCTTAAGTGAGTTTTCTCCATGAACATCTATCGACATGCGGTCAGAAGACGACCTCGTGTATCTTCTGTCTAAAAAAGTCGGAATTTAGGTGAAGTTTAAAGGAGCAGTTTGACATTTTGGAAGATATGTGACGGTTTGATGAGGAGATACCAGAAGATGGTCAGCTTATGGGAGCACTGGAACACGGGGGAACATGAAAGAACAGCTCACTTCCCACAATGTCAGACTATTCCTTTAATATGTGTGAATAGAAGGCAGTCCTGCACTATTTTACAGAACCGTTGGCATAGTTTCAGAACCGAGGACTGGAAGTCTATGAACAAAACTAAAGAAAGATTACAGTCAGCAAATCAAAGCAAAGAAAAAATACTAATCTAGAACCAAGGCGAGCACCAGGAACAGTTACAGTGTGCAGGCAGCTCTCCAGTCAATCACCCTCTCCATCACATTCCAGCAAAAAAAGATATGGCAGCATTAAAAACGGCTGAGCGGAGGCAGTTTCCAAAGCGTGGCTCGAGCGCTGTGATAAGACGCAGAATGTGCCATCAAAGTATTTCTTTGATAAAAAAAAAAAAAAAAAATCTGGCACGGCTGCAAGCAAAGTGCTGCAACAAGATACAGAAGCTGCTGAGTTTTAAACACATCCAGCGAGACATCTGAACTGCACACGGGCACTCGTCTGGATATATCGTATTGCATTACCGAGCTGCTTACTCAAAAGGCCTTCAGGGTGTTTTTGATGATAAACTGTATGACAGTATCAGCTGTTTATGCCAAAGCTACAGTCCTCAGAGCGATAACAGCTCATTTTTGCAGCTCAAGTCAGAGAAATCAACATATTTTCCGCATACTGACCTGCTGAACTGTACTAATAACCTGAACCCTGAGCTCGCTGCATTCCTGTCAAATGATTAGTCTGACACAGCAGCAGAAGTTGCTCAGAGAACGTCGCATGTTCTACACAGGTGATATATATATATATATATATAGTACACTTGCATGCTGTGTCAGCCTGCGTGCATTTACAAAGCTTTCAATGCACTATTTTAGCCTTTTATCTCCACCAGAGTATAAATAACAGCTATTGTCTCTCACAGTAAATCAAACGTCCACTAAAAGCCTGTTTTCTGTTGCTCGGCTGTAAGTGGGCTGCAAACAAAGCCCCTCGCTCGGTGCAGGAACAAGTGCACTTTGCTCACTCCTGGGAGGCGAGGTGTGTGCATGTGAGTGTAAAACACAGCGACGTGCATTCCCAAAGAGCTCCTCATAGCCGGTTTGAAACCACCTTTGTTCGAAGTGCGGACAGCGTGTGCGGCTGCCAAGAACTTGTCAGGACAAGGAAAGGAAGCACTTAAAAAGGCTTCCACGGCTAATTCTCGGGATAGAGGAGTGACTGTGAGACAATGGGAGACTGACAGCTGAGCAGCACCTGATAAAGAGGTAAACGGCAGGATGGCTGAAGTGGATTATGTGCAGAAATGTCTGAGGGGGTACAGAGAACTTCTAATTTATACTGAGGTGGAAACCCTGTGCGGCTGTCATGGCTGAAAGGTGAAATGGGGTGATTATGTCACTAAGACAGTATGTCACAGATGACGGTGTGATGTGTTAGCCACCGAGTATTTATGCACCAAATCTGTGAAGTCCATGTTAAAAATGCTCCAAATTTATGTTCTTACGTCAACAATGAAATAACTAAAAAGATGTAAAGTGTTCTTCATAGTGGTGATGAACTAAATAAACACGATTCTGCAGTTTCCCTCAGTCCTATGAAGCGTTTCAGCACATTTATTGTTCACTTAGGCAGCTGTTTTAGTGACTATCTGAACATAATGGAGTGTCTATCAACCAGAGAACCAGATAGTTGGAGTCGGTGGAGACCAAAAACAGAAGTAAAAACAGGGAGAGTATAGGACTTAGATACGTCAGACAGAACCATGAACGCAAATAAATGCACGAATTGTTAAAAAAAAAGCAACTTGCTGCTCACAATTTTGCCAAACCAACTTAAAGTAGCCCGTAATGTTATTAAAGATTGTTTCTATCGTCGATTCTTCTTCTAGATTAAGCGGGGATGTGCAATATTTGGAAAAAGACACGAGCAAATAACATCATCCTGCAGATAGGTCAGAGATCAGACGATGTGCAGCAGTTTGTCGGTTAAACTAGAGAGCTTGTTGGACTAAAAGCCTCCCAGAAAACACCGATGCAGACGCCAGGTGCGAGCTCGACTGTGACATAAACGCCACCGTCTCCTTTCCACATCAGCTGCGTTCACAACCATCCAGCTACATTTAATGGTACACAAACAGGGATTTTATCTCCATAAACACACGCATCCACAGACACATAACTATACACCATGAAGCCAAATCCATGTAGACCTTTTTGCTGAGCAGGCCTGCATCCTGGATAATGCAAACGATCTGAAAAAATAAAGCCACCACAGGCATAAAAACACATATTTGTTGTTAATGCAGAATGAGAACTTCAGCATCAGTCCTGGTGAGTCTGGCGGCTTCTGGCTGCACCGGTCAGCCTTACCTGGCTCGGCTTAGCTCCTGATCCACAGCTGGCCACTGGAGGTGAGTTAGTATTCGAGTCTTCTTCTATGGTGGTGATGATCACTTCTTTTATCTCCTCCACAGGCTCACAAACCTCAAGCACCTGCAGCACTTGGTCTCCAGCCTCCATCCCCGTTGGCGACTGCTGCATCCTCAAATCCTCAAACTACCAAACTCAGACAAACGTCCTCTCTGCGCTCAGCCACTGCTTCCCTTCCCTCCATCCATCCCAGAATACGAGTGTGTGTGTGCTTGACCTCCCTGACTCTCTCCTGATCTGCAGCCCGGCCCCCTCGCTTTATCCGTCTTTATATAGAAAAATCTCCCATCATGCCTCAGGAGGTATTGTATGGGACTGTGCGCTCACTTGCCACATAATGTAATGGGGCTTTATGGAGAAAGACAAGAGAGTGAGGGAGAGAGGAGAGGAGTTGGGGAGGGGGGTGGAGGGGTGAGGAGGGGTGAGGAGACAATCACATGGGCTGTCCTGACAGCAGGGGGGATGGAGGGGGGGAGGGATGAAAGGATTGATGGATAAAGAGAGAGAGGGGGGGGAAGAGTGGATAATAAACAAACATCTGAGTCCAGTGAGGAAAGTAAACAAACAACAACAATTAGGTGCGATCCACCCAAAGATGTGTGTCTGTGTTCGCATCCTCTCTCTCCCGCTTCCTCCCGGTTCCCCTCAAGGCATCCTCTCTCTCATTCTCCGCTCGCCTCTTGCCTCAGCACCACTCTCCATCCATTGCTTCTGACCCAGTGAGCACTGTGGTGTCGCCGTGCCGCTGCCGACATGTGTGTTCATGTGTGTGCGCTGCGAGGGAAGTAAAACTAAAGCTGTCCGTACGAGCGACTGACAGCGTCCTAAAAGGATGTCAGGTGATGTTCTATATATAGTGTGTGCCACGAAGAAGTAGTGTTTGTGCGTGCGTCTTATTCCTCAGCGTTCACGCCGCAAAAACACACCGAGCCACACTGTTGCATTCACAGACACACGCTGCAATTTACTTTAAATTAATCCTACACAAAGACGTGCTTCCTTAAAAAAAAAAAAAAAAAAACACCAAACAATAACTACTGCCCAGAACGAATCATCAGATTATAAACTTTCCGACAGTCCCTGAAGCTACCATGTGTGGTTCTGTCAGGGAAAACAGGCAAATCTGATCTAAATCACTCCACCATTTGCACCACATTCTGGGATAAACACAAAAGATTGTGCGTTCCTCAGCGTAACCAGAAAGCCGTGACTGACTAAGCTGCTGCGGCAAACAGAGTTCAGAGAGTTTCAGACAAAGAGAGGAGATGACATAAGAGACAGAGAGGAAAATAAAACACGCTGGATCAATAAAATAAATGCTGCATGGTTCAAAAGCAGCACACAGGGAGGCGAGGTGTCAGCGAGTTGTTGGGAGACGCATCTTACGATCAAAGAAATTCAACTTTCTCTCTTTTTGTTATAATTTAGGACATTACTCCAGCATCATACTGCACAGAAGATGCCTTGGAGCTCTTCTTTATCTACTTCTGGTTTCCAGAGAGGTGCAGGATTCAATACTGCAGTGAAAAATGTGACAGGAGCAAAAATCTGCTCAGAGTTCAGAGGGTTAATTCAAACTAGTCCCTAAAAATTGCATTATGTAAACAATGTTTTTTTAAACACTAAGGCATTTAAACATATTATAATAGACCCCCAAAATAAAATCAAAAGTGTGTAAACGTGCAGACGACTTTAATGGTGCTGCTGTTGGAGGGAAGGTGGAGTCTGAGAGGAGGAGTGTCATAGTGTTGGACAGTCCACTTGTAATCTACTTCCTCTGTTGGCTTGAAATGAAATGTTAAGAACAAAATTTAATCCAGAGAAAACAGACAGACAGATGTGACTGACCGGCACGAATGTGTTTGTGGTTTGTTTGACAAGTAGTTTGCATAAGACGCACAAAACAACATGGCTGTCATTGTCGGATGTTACCGGGCTGCTCGACGGTCATCTGCAATCAGGTGTTTTCTAATCACAATGTAATATAATATATGATTACACCACAGCTTAAATAAGAAACAACACTAAAATAACAAAAAGCAAGACCAGATGTCAGACGAAAGTGCTGCAAAACTTTTCCGAGGGCTGAACACCAAACAGCCACGACGCCCGATGCTCCCTGCTGGAGTCTGTCCAGGGAACTTGGGCTCATGTTGCTCCGGTCTCTCTGCTTCCCCGCAGTGAGTTTCTGTCTACTTACAAATAGAGGCATAAAAATACCCCCCCAAAAATTGTGCTCTTCTCAAAAAAACACCTTCCAAATCTATAGCAGAGAAGTGTTTCTTCCCCTCCCCTGCTATGCCCACCCACAGAGCTTGCAGCCCGGCTGGAACACGCCGCTTACAACCAGCACACACAGACACACAAAGCGCCGGGAGATCCATGGAGCTCCGCGGGAGGCTGTCTCACAGGAGCCTGAGCCAGGAGGCACTCACCACAGAGAAGAGATCCCAAACACGAACGCTAACGCCCTGCCTCTTCCAAGAAGCCGGCATGGCTGCCTGCATGCCCCTCGGACTCGGGGGCGGCGGAACTACCTGCACCGTGGTCTGCCGGTGAATGCCAAGAGTTGCATCACTCTTACTACACCTAAGCCCAGCTCCAGTTGGCAAACAACCGCGCTCACAAAGCAGCTGAGTTTAATTGGGTTGAATAAATTGGGCTGCAGGGAGGGTGAGAGGAAGGTGAAACAGTGGGAAGTGAAGGAGAGACAGGCAAGCCCAGGGAAGATGGGGAGGAGAGATGTGTGCAACTTCCAAGAAGAGGCTGCTTGAATATTTCATGTTAGTTAGCAGACGCTGCATCCACAGCATGACGATGGTGTTCTTCCACCCTTAAGTTGCCTCTTCAGCGTGGTTAGACGTCTGTGGTAAAGAGACGATCCTTTAGAGACAACAAGCAGCCAGTGCACAAACATCGCAAGCTGATAATTGTTCTAAATGTGAGTGTGCAGTCACACGTAAACCAGGTTCGAGTGCACTTCGAGCCCGACTGCTTCATCTCTGCACAAACACACCAACACCAGCGACTTCCTGACCCACAGAGCAAACCATAAATCACAAGTTCTTTTTCTAACCTTCACATAAACGTTTAAAAATACACCAGCTCCACATTCTCTCTCCATTTGTCGGGACTGGAAGGTGCTAATTCTCAAAGAATGCTTTATGGTTTAAACATATCACATCTCCGCTGTTTGACACCTCATACAACACACACAGAGCTACCATGCTACACTCATCTTAGCTGCTCCACTCCAGCTCTCATTACGCCCTCCAATATTCGGTTACGTACAACAATAGCAGCGGCATAAACTGAGCCAATTATACACGACTTAGCACGAGTCCATCAATAGAAAGTCCACATGTCGGCCTGAGCTCTACTCACCTCCATTGTCATTTACAAACATCCAACATAGTGCAGAGGCAGAGCCGTCACCGACGCCTGCTGAACATCTGACTGCTGAGAAAGCGTTCTGGGTGTATTTTTCACCTTTCACACATTAGCATACAGCCTAGAGCTTTGGCCCGGGTCCTGAAGTTGGAGCAACCGGCTTGAAGTGTTCTGTTCAAACATATCAAGCAACACATTGAGTTATGTATGTTTCCATGAGGAATGCATCACAGCTTATACCCTAAAAGGCTCAGCATTTTTGGATAATATGCTTTTCCACTTTCTTGCCGAGGTGAGAGGATCGATTCCGCTCTCATTCTGTGAGCAAAATACGACGAGGAGGCCGAGTTTAGCGTGAAAACTACAATCTATTTCCTAAATTGTCAGACTCTGACTAAAAGCTTTGATGCGTCTCCTGCATGTTGTCGTCTATCTCAACAATCTCCGCCCGGTTCGGTGTTAAACTCTCCAGTCATGCTTTCCGACATGTGTCAAGCAACGCCCCTCTTCCTTTGTAGCTCCAGCGGTGAGGCATCACACAAACAGCCATGAGAAACTTTTCCGCTGGATTGTGAGGACATCCCTGCCCGGAGCGATGTGCTGCTCTGTCAGCCAAGACTCTGATTAAGTCCCAGCAGTGAAGTAATGAGCTGCACAGTGAGAGTCTGAGACGAGACTGACGCACGCAGACACAAAACAGGAGCGTCTGCAGAGCCCAGCGCTCTAACACACCAGGATTTGAGCAGAGCCTCGCTCTCAGTAGAATCGGTGGCCCTGATTACTCAAACTAAAGCCAAACACTCCCCGCCCTGTCAGCAGCACCACTGCAGGCCACGGCATGAATAAGACATGAAGAGCAAAATACTGAGGATGGCTGCGCTGTGTGGCAAATCCTGTCATGTGTTAAAATTAGACGCAGTATGCAGATGAAAAAAAAAACACAGTCACACATACATGAGCTCTGATAACGAGTGTTGCCACGAGGGAAAGTGAGCGGCAAGTAGGTCAGTAAGCGATGGTGAACGTCGGATTGTCTGCGTGTGTTTGTCATCTTGTTTCCTTCAGCTGGTTAAGCCGAACTTTCGATAAGAGCTGCTGTTCCGGGCGGTTTGGCTGAAACAACGGGTCACTGGTGGGGAAGCTGCGGCTGCCTGCGTGCTAAAATCTCCATCACTTCTTTCATTAAATGCATTTGACTCTCGCTGGCAGCAAGTGTTGAAGTTCCTAGAAGAACACCCACATCTCACGAGACAGATCATTGATTCATCTGGAAGCATGTGCACTGGTGTGAACTGCCACTGATGCAGATAACAAATGCAAAGTGTCCACACTGAAGACTGAAAGTAAAGAGGTCAATCCTCTGACTCAGTGTGACCTTAAAGATTATAAACTGTCATCGTCGACTGTTTAATTCCAAACCGCGGGATCAAATCCAGAAACAAACAATTGAATTAACTGATGTTGAAGCTGAACAGAAGCCTCGAGTGGGGGAGGAGGGAGGGAAAACCTACGCTGGACTGTCTGTGAGCTGCCCTCTCAGGTCAGGTTTGCTGTTTGAAATTTACACACTGTCAGTGAAGACACGCTCAGATTTTAGTCTGCTGGTGTTGAGTTTTCACAGTTAGGCTGCTGAAGGAATGTGTGCTATTATTAGAGGTGTGAAGCGCTTTCTACAGTCAGTGATTCCAAAATTCTACATGTTGCTCAACACAGAAACCATCTTGACTAATATAACAGTCCTATAGGCTCACGTTACACCCACTGACTTCCATAATTTCAACTTTGCTCGAGAGATATTTTATTTCCGTCTACCGCAATGCTCACTCCTGGCTCCTGTGGTTGCTATGGAGAAGAGAACACCCCTATAGTTGCTGTTAATTATAAAATCTATTTTTTCCAACTCTGTGAACGTATTTGTTTCCAAGACTCTGAAGCTCCCTGTGACTGAACGCTTCTCGCTGGTATTATTAGTGAACTCGTCCCCTGATGTTTTAACTCACACGCGCTCGTACTGTCAACTTCTTCATCAAAACCAGATGTCTTCTTACTCAGCTGCTCTTCTGTGCCGATGATTCAACAGAAACGGCTTCATGTCCGTCCAAGCTGCGCAAGTGCTCCAACTGTGAGTCACCGGATGATGCCTTTGGGAAAAACGAACGCCGCTTTTACTTCCACTTTGCGGCTCTACGGCGTACCAGCTGCGTCGTCAGGACATAACGCTGATTAGAGTTGGGTGATATAAACATCAAATCGGGGTAGGACCATTTCCTTGATTTGAAAAGGAGCATAATTTACTGTTTATAAGGTGCTTGGAGCCAACCACATCACAGAAGCAAAGCTGTTTCCAACCAATTATGTGGCATTCAGGAGAGACTATTACTCACTGTGAGGAAGCAGAACAACCTGTATGTATGGAGCTATTATGACTCAGTGAGTTAGTAACGTGTCTGTGATGTGGAGACACTTTGCCCGCTGAAAGCAAACGAGAGTCTGAAACAGGGAAAGGCATTAAACGGAGTGATTACGTCTGGTGTCGCTGCCATTCAACACAAAGATCATAAAAGATGCATCACCAGAAGCATCACCGTTTTCTAAGGCGCAATCTGACACCAGCAATTACACCGATCCCCTTGACAAGCAGGAAGAGACTCAGAGAAACACAACTGTATGCGTATATTTCAGAATTTCTTTCTCATATGATGCCATTCTTCTCCAGTCAGATTTTAGGTTCTGGGTTCAAAACAAGAACTTTTAAAGCTTCCTAAGCTGAATGGAAACAGTCACTTATAATTTGATATATATATTTGTCAGCTGATGTGATGGAAGTTACTGCGTCAACATCAACTGTATTTACATTGATGGGAGGTAAAGTGTCCCATTTCTGTGTCTGCACATGAACGCATCATATACTGGTTTCAGAGAGCTGAATAAGCCCTTACCCTGGTTTTACAACCCAGGATGCTAGCTGGAGCACTCAAGAAACCAGTATGCTGCTGCTGACTACCAGCAATCCATCCATCCATCATCTCTACACCTTAATCCTCACTACGGTCATGGGGGGCTGGAGTCTATCCCAGCTGACTCAGGGTGAAGGCAGGTTCACCTGGACAGGTAACCAGTCTATCACAGGGCTACACTTAGAGACAGACAACCAAGCACACTCACATTCACACCTACGGACAATTTACAATCACCAATTAACCTCAGCATGTTTCTGGACTGTGGGAGGAAGCTGGAGAACCCGGAGAGAACCCATGCTGCACGGGGAGAACATGGAGACTCCACGCAGAAAGATCCCGGGTGTCCTCACCGGGACGCCAACCAGAGACCTTCTAGCTGCGAGGCGATGGTGCTAACCACCGAGCCACCTAGCTTCAGCACAGTGAAGAACATAAATACAAATTAAGCGATGCTCCCCACAACACTCTGGCCACCGTCGTCCATAAAAGAACTGGTTCAACTCGTCCACACTGTCGGTATAAAAAGATGCTCTGCTCCCTATCAAAGCTGTCACATGTTGTGCATCTTCATCAGCTGTTCCGTCGTCCTCCATGGTTGCGGTGAAAGCCTGACACCGGTCAAAGAGGATTTATTTTATATTTTTGCTGGTAAACGAGTGGATGAGTCAAATCCATGCTGTGCTGTTGGTATTTAATTTTGCTAAGGCTGCGATAAGCCAAAGTGGCCTCATTCTAATAGTTACAGTCAAATTAATTTATGGCTTGGCTAACGGTTACATGGATGTCAGATTAAATTATGGGTTTGTGCTGTTAACATCACAAACAGTTCCGTGTAAATGCCGTTTGACCACAACCAGGATGAGCTTCGTACTGGTGAGCATGTCAACACAGTCATTATTTGCCCATCACTCATTCTTAAGAACTTCAAAGTCAGAATGAGTTAAAGTCATTTTAAAGATTCTTAAGCTATTATGGCTGCCATTATCTACTAATACGACTTCTGTTATTTTAACAATACCACAAAACGTAAGGAAACTAATTGGCTGTTACTCATTTTCCTTCTTGCATCCCTCAGCCGGAGTTTCACGTCTTGACATGCCAACCTGCAGCCGACCAGCCCACTTAACACGGAGCTATCTGATCAGCCTGTCTTCTATTTGATCTGCCTTTCATCCCAATCCAAGTAACATGATCAAATGCCTGCCTGCTACACGAAATTAAAAAAGCATCCTTCTATTTAACAAAGACCAGATGGTTTATATTATCTGACGCTCTGCAAATGTTAAACACAAGTTAAACTATTACATGGCAAACCGTTTCCTACCGTATATTTCTCCTTTATCAAATAATCCATTACATAATCCATATTCTGAGCTCACAGACGTCCAGTTCAGCATGATTTCTGAGGGCAGAGTTTGAGTTTTGACTGACAGTCCAACCAGCTAAGCTGCTGTTTTCACTTGGCCTGGTCCACTTCGGAGGGGGCCACTGAAGCAAACTTGGTCTTGCACCGTCGTGTATCCTTAACTGACCTCAGCCCTGCCCTGAAATACGCAGTTTGCCCTTAAAAAAACAAATAAAGCAAAGTTTCACTGTCCAGAGAGGCAGCCTGCTGCATGCATATCCTGTTGTAGATATTTGTCAGGAACAGATTTCCTGAAAGTGACAGCCCAGTTCTCGCCAAAAGTGGACTGGCCCTTCTGGCTTTTGCCCTGAAATAGCAGATGGCCTGTCCCAGCCCAAGCTGATAAACACAAATATCATTCCAACTCGTTTTGACTAGTGAACGACAAATCTCTTGCGCTCTAAATCCTTCATAAATCTGACCAGCAGAGTTGTCCGACTATAAAGCACCTTACAGCAACTGGTGGGGACACTGGTGTGGAATGAGTTCAGCACAAAAGGTAAAGGTGTGGAAACCGTATTGTGATTGTTTAAGTGGGACCACGAGGCTTTCAGAGTAGTCCAGGTCTGTGTTTTTAAAGGTGCCATTTCTCTGTAAATTAATCAAAGTCTCACATGTTCTTACAGTCTGCCTCTCAGGTTTTTTTTAGATCAAAATACTGCAAGCATGCTTCATCTTACCATGGCTGTACAACCCCTGGATTTAGGGCTGTTTGCTGTGAAAACCAATGCTTTTTAGTTAGTGTTAGGTAGCATCTGGGTTGAATTCTGACTGATACGTCAAGCTGGGAGGCTATCTAGTCATGGAGGGCTTCAGGAATGGCAGAAGTTAATGTTTTTATACCTTTAACGCTGCTATTTTACACCTCAGGGTTTCTAACAACCACAAATCACAATAAAAATTGATTTTTCAGCACAATTCATTGCATTCAGTCCTACCTGGATCTGCTCCCCCCGAACAGCGGAGTCGCCCAGTAGCGGCTCTGCAGGCGGCGTGTTAATCGTCACCGACTTTTCCGAGCGGCTGTCTTTGCTGCGCGACTTGTGGCGGTCCCGGCTTCGCTCACTGAAAGACAAAGAACGAAGCAAAAACCACGGTTAGTGTTCCTACTGACAACACAGAAGACTTAGCAGGCGATCCACAAGTTCTAAATACGAAGTTCAATGTTGATTAATTCAAATTACTCGATTAGTGGATTAAAGCTGCACTCGGCAAAATATGGAGAAGGCAAAAAAAAATAAAAAATAAATCGTTGCTTTCCCTTTTTTGCTCTCAGCCCCTCCCACCACACATCTGACTAGTGAAAATCTAGAAGCCTGAAAACAGAGCCAGGTTGAGGTGCAGAAGGTTTCCAGTGATGCCGAAATATGCTGCCTACCCCAGCTTTAACCTATAAAATGCCACAGTGCCTATTACGGGTTTCCAGAGTTCAAGGATGTGTTGAGTGAGCACATAACCCTCATGAACTCTGCCCCACATCAACCTCCTCTGTCTGCATCGCCGTCTCTATGAGGCCCTCCGTCCATGCGAGCTGAAACATATGAGCTCCATTAGCCGCACCGACCCCCTGCACTCATGGCCCTAATCCCGCGTACAGCGTCAGTGGCGGATCTCGAGATCCTCCGCCCCAGCATCACCATCGCCACATGGCACGGTGCCCACTGTGCAGCTCCATTACCGGAGAAAAGCTCAACGGCCTCAGTTAATCCCTCATCTGTCTCCGTCCCCCTCCGGCTGTTGACATCTTGGACATATAACAGCACTTTCAGCAGAATGCAAAGATCAAAATGCGGCAAAACTGGTTTTGAGGCCTTATGCAGCGAAATGCCTCAGGTTTGATTTGTATGAGAGCAGCTGTATTTCCCAGGTTTTGTGTTGGAGGGCTCTCAGGCTGAATGAAAGACCGACAGACACCAGGGTCGAGGCTGTCGGATCTCATGCAGATATTACATGCTGCAGATGCTGTAAAGAGATTACTGAGCAAACATATTGGACACGAGCTAAATGAAATACATAGCAAGCCAGAGCTTCTTCTTAACGCCGCTGTCTTTGTCTTGCTAAATGCTAATTGAGTTTCCCGCTGTGTGTAGGCTTGTTGTCTCGTGGTAATCACTTCTTTTGTGTGAGTGACATTGGAACAGAAGTGTAACCAATCTAATTTCCACAGCGCAGGAGGGCTTTTCTGTGTTGCTCTTCATTTAAGACACTCAAGCACATGTTCTTAGGTTTCTATTTACACCCACATTGATGGATTTTTTTGGGCCACTTGAGCGTATTTACACATCAAGCAGATATGGAGAAACATTAGCATTAATTTATTAAGTACTGTTAAACCACAATGATGAGCTGAATGATGTTCAAAGTCACTTATTTCATTTCTTCTCAAGCAACACAGTTTTTATTCTACATCCTAATTTCATATGTTGTTAACTCTGATTCGAGCAGCTTTAATCCTCGCTGTAAAACAACAAATATAATGAAAGCCTGTCGCCGCTAAATGACATGTGGTGCCCATAAATAACAGCCGTACATTAAACTGTAAATGCCAGACACGCAAAATGACCCTCTCACACAATAACAATTCATACGTAATGTACAGGACATCCTGCGGGCTGGCGTAATGGAGGAAACTGTGCGATTGACGGCCGTGGAAACGCTACAGCCTGACAAAGTTGAATTGGATCCAAGTGTTATGATTAAAGGGCGTCAACCAGTCTGCCTTCCGCCTCTATTATGGTGCTTCCTTTTAAATATGGACTCTGTTTCCTACAGAAAATCACAACAGCGACTAAAGTTTCACGCAGTCAGAGAAAGCTCATTTTCAGTCGCCTGCAGCAACCTCCTCCGCTGACAGAGTGACTGACATGTTCTTATCTAATCAATCCAGGAGATTAGCAGGTTGATGGAAGCCTTTAAACATATTACCACGATCATTATTACTTTAAATATTATTACGGCCATAATCAGGACTGTAGTGATGGTTGCTCTGGCGGGAGTGATCATCAGTCAAACGCTGGCACTGATTGCGCTTATTAATTGGGGAGGAGCGCTGCAGAAGAGGGAGCAGGGAGGAGCAGCAGGGATCACAATGCAGCGATCCCACTTCAAAGTCAGCATCAGAATAACAAGCAGCTCTGGGGGAGAAAAGGAGAAGAAGAGCAGAGCGTCGCACAAGACTGGGCTGAAAAGAAAAATATACAGTATGTAGGATAAAAGGTGCATTTCAGGCTCTATCAGCTGGTTGGTGTATTTAACGTTGGTAAATAAGACTGAAACAGGAAGTGGTTTAAACAGTGTGTTTATCTGTGTTAATGGCAGCTTAACACATATTCAGCCATTCTGCGATTCAATAGTGTTGTATTTTAAAAACTGATTTAGAATATGATGAATTAATTGAAAAACTCTGTGCATCATCTGATTGGTTTACGTGTAATAACAACCGGTAGGATAAATGTTTGAAAGATCTAATTTAATTTAGCATATTTCCAAAAAAAAAAAAAAAGGGACTGTGACGTCTTCCACACATTTCAACGACGTGATGTGTTACTCTAACTTTGCACACGGCATTTATATGTGAAATGTTCCAAATAACAATAATCGATATCGACATCTGAAAAAAGCCGTATCGATAAAAAAGAAGCAAAGGAAACACATAGGTCTAATGTGGGCTTCTTCTGAACAGTTTTCACGTTCTCATTTCTCAGTGTGAACAAAAATTAAATAACGACATGCGTAATATCGGTTATTGGCGATATCAGAAATCCAAATATTGGATGTCGGTATCGGCCGGAAATGTTTAATATCGTGCATCACTAATTTAAATACAGTAAATAACAGTGGAAATAAAGCAAAATTCATTCTGTTTTTAATTTGTTTTGCTCTCATAAAGTACCAATAAAAATAAAGTTCTGGATCGAAAGTGGCGACGATAAAAGCTTCACATCCTGGCTTTGACATTTTTGTGTTTTTATTCAGATTTGCCTTTTAGTCATGGCTGTTTTTGGTTAAAGGTTTACAAAATATTGAGACTTTGCCGTATTTTTTTCAGCAGGAAAACTAAGGAAACTATATCATTATTATACATCTTTGTTCATGAAAAGAAAAACCACGATGTAGTATTAACACAGTGAGGAAGCCCATTCTGGATGCTATTAGCATTAGCAGCACTACTTTCAAACTACCTAAAGAATGTTTGCATTATGTTCTGTTCAAATGTTTTCAGATGAGACAACATATAATACAGATATATCAGTGAGGGTCAGGAGTCCTGTTCACATGCATACAGTCTGTGTTATGTCCATTTGTGTCGCCCAGCAAAGCACGATTCCTTGTGGAAGTCATCTCGTAGTCAAAAACAAGACGTAAGCCTGGTTCCCACCAAGCTGGCAGGACTACAAATGTGTGAGGAAAAGGTGCAAAGTCGATGCGAGCTCGACCTCCGAAACTGGGAACAAGAAGCATTTTGAAATGGGGTAATTGTGTATGCATGCAGACAGGAAATCCAGAGGTGAGCAGACCTGTGGGCAGCCAGGGAGTGGTTGAACAGATTGGCCTCTGTCTACCAGCCCCTCCTGCTCCTTTCCCCTTCAGCAAGCTTCGGGGGGTGATGGTACTGTGTGGAAACCTCACTCCCAACACACACTCCTGCTCCCCCCTTCCTCCCCCTTCCCACATCCTCTTCCTGCCTCATTAGCATGCAGCCGGCTCGTTGGTATTCCAACAGTGTGCCGGCGCTATGATTTGATTAATGGAATCTGACTTCCAGCGTGGATCCCTGAAATGGGTATGGCTTTTTGGAACAGTGAGGATGGGAGGAGGGGTAGGAGGGGCTCTGTGAGGGCAGAGACGCCTGGCGAGCTGGGGCAGAGTCCTGCCAGTTCGGCTCTGGAAGCATCATTTCCCCCCCAACACCTGAGGATGAGTGTGATCGCATTCTCCACCTCACACAGAGGGAGAGCGGTGGCAGGGAGGCTACTGAAGCACAGCCAACTAGGGTGGCAGGCCAAACTGTCTGTGGACCAATTTGTTCTGTGTGTGGCTGGCAGGGCAACCCACACACCTGGGTGACACAGAACTTTGAGGCAACGCAGCCAAAAGTACTAGTGGGTGGCTCGGCCGCCGCCAAATCGGAAGAGTCATGAAGCAAAAACTGACTTAACCACACACTCAACGAGGTCATCGGAAGCTCATAGACGCCGACAGAGGAAGGACAAGAGCAAACAATCCAGTACTGTGTGTGTGATGGTGTTATAAAAGTACATTTTGACTTAATATCTGAACTCACACACCAAAGTTCCAGGAACGTTAGCTTCATAAATGTTGACAACCCCCAGTAAATTGTGATTTATGGTTCCAGAGCAGAATCAAAGCCCCGGGACGATGAAGGGAATGATGCATCAAAAGCATCTCAAATGTCGTCCTCTGCAAACATGGACAACAACACCTTGACTTCAGTCTATTAGTGGTGAAACTTCCCAGGCTGCTGCACCCTGACTATTGTCAGCCACAAACTACAAGCAAAGCAACCTGTAGCGAGCTTATAAAAAATGCTGGTTGTACAGCAACACTTGGGAAAATCCTGAGGGGTAAAACCATCTCCCTGAAACTTAACTCACACTTGGTTCTTCCAGGGGAACACAGGCAGGGACACTCTGTTCCTTAAAATGTTCCTGTTTCAGCTGCAGGTTTCCTCTTAAACATCACATCCTGCTTAAATGTTGAGCTGAGCAGGTCCAACAAAGCTCCACTTCTTTAGTTCAGGCGTCTCAGTAGTGGTCCTTGCTGCTCGCTCATACATTCCAGCGAGTGTAGCGACCATCAGACGTGACAAAGTGCCCCGTGGCCTGGATTAGCTTCATATAGATAATACAGCAGCAAGGTGACACATTCCAGTGACGTGACGTGTCTCCACAGGCTGGACATGTCACACTGTACAGTCCTTAAACCACCACAGATTGTTTAAACAAAGGCTGGCATACTTTAAACATACAACTAATAGACTGTAAATTCTCATATAAGAGCCAGTACTCAAATATTGGCTGTAAGACCATGTAGCCTATCCTGTGTCCAACACTGGCCTCAGTGGTGACTCCTGCAATACTATGTTTTTCCAGCCAACACTACTTTTTACAGCAATAACAGGAAGGCTGGAATTATTTCATTGTACAAAATCTTTTCATTAGACTTGCCTTCTCACTAATTAAGCAAGAAAAATACAACAGTGGACACCAGTAACCTCTAACAGAAGTGTCACCCAAGAACCTCCAAATGGTATTATAACTGTGAATGAATTAGTTTATATTACTCATTTAGCCCCATGTGGATTCTGTGTGCCGCCCCGTAATTGGAGTTGCAGCAATCAAAGGAGCCAATTTTCCACATGAGCGGCTGCTAATGTGAGATTTGCAACTTAATAATCATTTAAATACTCAATATTGAAAAGAGTGAAGGAGTCCAGCTTTGGGGAACTTTGGGGAGCAAAAACTTAAAATTGGCCAAAACCACCCTGGTCCTAAAAGTGGGTTAAAATCCCCCAAGTAGAGGAGAGGCAGGACAGCTATTTCTACAACCGAACTCTGAGGATTTACTCAGGAACAAACCTATTTTAAACATCTATGATTATGCACTCGCTGCATGCTGTTTCCAACAAGTCCTGAGTTATGGAGTGAAATCCACATAAACAGCTCAGTTAATTATGAAGCTTTAAAATCGAGCTGGATGCACGTCCGTCGCTGTCACACCCACAAGCACCGGGAAGATTTCTCTCTTGAGTATTAACGTTTTGCTTCGGTGCAGCTGGATTGAAAAGGACTCACTGATGCACATAAAGAAAATCGGTGTCATCAGCATGTTTTTGGCTGCTGGTGAACATCCACAGACAGAGATGCCACGCTGCCATAACTGAACAGCCGAGGGAATCTTCTCTGGAAGTATCCCGGACACCAGGGGAGGATTGTCTGACACAGGAGGGAGGCAGAAAGCCAGCGATGAGAGGAAACAACTCCAAAAAAACCCTCCACCTTCTGTTAATGGAAACCTAAGCCAATCCAGTTCCATTCTTCTTTCATATTCTGACCAATTACGTTTAAAATGGACTCATAAACATACATCCACACACTAACACAACGGCCGGATTGTGCTTTTGTGTTTATTTTTACGGGCGCGTGCACACAAGTATGGAACACACTCCCACGTGCCTGCATCTGTTCCCAGCATCAGAGTAATTAGACAACAGCGATGCGGAACTGCCTCACGCGTGGCACCCCTTGGCGTAAAAAGATTACCTTCACATGAGGACGGCGAGGGGTTTCAAAGGCAACAATTTAGTTTTTTGTATATGAAATTAGAGGCCAGCCGGCGGTTTTGGCACCGTCGTGGTAGGAGTGGAGGAGCAGGGGAGCAGAATGGCGCCTGGCAGGGATGCCCATGTGTTCCCGTCCAAGTTGCTGTCACTCACTTGAAAGGCTACAGAAACAGCAAAGAAACGAAGGGTACAAGCCTCCACCGCTGGGGCGACCGCTATCCATTTCCAAAGGACTGACCTCTCCCCCCCTATCTTTGATTTCAAACAAAGTAAAACCACTTTTGCTCCGTGTAACTTTGAGCTACAAGGGCACATTCCAGCCCTGGGGAATGCGAGTGAGCGTGAACAAGTGATACGCCTGCGCCGACCCATCCTCAGAGAGTACAGCAGAATCCATTTAAGACAAGGGGGAGGGAGAGGGGCACCAAAGAGAAGGGGTCAAGAAGGAATGAGAACAGGGGCAGCTGCTGCATTCATATCACGGCGGCCACATGGGAGCAAAAAAAAAAAAATGAGCGTGGATGTGATGAGGAGAAGGACAGAGATAAAGAGGGCAGAAGGAGACGGAGTGAAGGGGAACGAGACTGTGACAGAAAAGTCCCTAAAACGACAACAGGTGGCAGCGAAAGAGGGAGCGGCAACCCACGGAGATATATTGCGAACAAGCCGGAGGGGGCCGTCGGTGACCCGGGAGGGGCTGTTGTGGAACAAGAGCCTCCTCTCCGATGTCCTCGCTCTCATCTCCTCTTAGGCTCTCAACGTATCCGCTGAGCCATCAGTCAGTCAGGCCTCTTCAGCACCTGTCTCCTGCTGCCTTCCTGAGGCCTGTCAGCCGCAGTCATTTCGCCGCTGACAGACTAATGCGCCTACACGAGCAGCGGGCTGCACACATGCTGGGCCAGAAGGGAACTCAGAGGGGCGGGATCACGGCGGCGGACGGAGGAACATGTGGAGAATGAAAGAACGTTGCTCAAGATTCTGTTTTTCTTCACTTGTCCCCAAAAAGATTCTGGATGTAAATATTTAAACACTCTCATAAAAAACGTCTCATCTGTACAACTAACTGCTAATTAATGAGCGTCCTTCACATAACTCTACAGGAAGAAGAACTTTGTGGCCCTTTCTCTAATTACATATCGGAGTGAAGGCTTCAGCACATATACACAAATAAGACTAATTACATTCAGAACAGATTCATTCTACCCAGATGTTTCCTCCATATATGACTAATACCAGTTCTCCTTCAAGGTAACTTTAGGTTAGTTTATCCTCTACATCTGAAAGCATTCACCAAAAAAGTCTGAAGTCAGAATGTCAGATTTCTGCAGCTTGGATCCCGGTTATGACTACAAAAGACGATGAACATTTGATGTTCTTTGCAATTAGGCAGAAAAACTTCACATTTCCAGTTGGAAAATATCAACATTATGAGCATCAAGTCCTGCAGTGTGAACGTCGCCAATCTGTGTTCAGTCAGATAATACGCCGTCATCCTGATTGGTGACATTAAATGTCATGTCGGAGTCACAATCCAAGGCTGTCGCTATGTTAAGGCTGTTTTTATGGGTTCTGTTGGTTTTCAAAAAAAACCTGTCCGATAGCGAGGTTTTCGCATCGTTAAGGGCCCGATTATCGAGTCACAACTAATCAGGCCCCTGTTTAGGAAGAACAATGTGGAAGTTCCTCAATGCCGAGCTAAGTCATGGTCACAGTCCACATTCAAGAGGAGAAACAGGAGGAAGCATAATGACTGAGAAGCAGGACTTACCCATGCCTGTGGGACCCCCGGGAGCGCCCAGAGTAGTAGGAATAACCCGAGTACGTGGACTCTGTATCCATGGCGACGCAGTCCCGCTGAGGCAGCAGGGCTCGGCTCTGCTCGACCGCCGGCGGACGCAGCGGAACCTCGTGCGCTGTCTTGTCGAGCTACAGGTGATCGATCGGCTCGCTCAGGAGGCCGACAGAGGCGGTGAGCTGCCGGCAGTCAGGCTTGAAAGCGACCCTGGGGGCGCCCGGTGAGGAAACATCAACCTGGAGGGCGAAAAGCAGGCGGAAGACAGACGGGACAATTTGAATTCAAAATGTGAAGCGTCTGGGAAACCTGCCCACATCTGACTGTGAGAGACTGGAGAAGGAGGCAGTGTGTCTGACATCCACTAAAGAGCACATCAGGCATTCAGGTCACAGGCTTGTTCATCACATCTACTTTTCCCTCCATGCATAACAGCTCAGATGCGCCCGTGTTATCTGCAGCTGCATTACAATCAGTATTTCCGAGCTCCAGACCTGCACAGTGACAACACTTTACATTACAGGCAGCTCTCAGGAGGATACACTCCAGCTGAGCGCCCCAGATAACAGAAACACCGCTACCCTGAAACAGCAATTTGCTCTTATTCCCATATGGCTGGCGAGTGTTGTTCTGAGGCAGTTTTAAGTCTCTGACACACGGCTAACAATTTAAGCCTGACAGTGACAAGCTCGGAGAAGAATTCAGTGGGAGCGCTGCAGAGATAAAAGCTCGGCTTCTGAAGGAGAAGCTCGGTGAGGCAGAGGTGTCGCCAGAGCTGTGGTGGAAGACTGAAACAGGAAGGAATTCACAGAAATGCTACAAGAGATAATGGCAAGGACATGCTTCACTTCTAGAGGGAAACTTTTTCTAATTAAGCCCGACATGATCGATGAGCTTTCTTAGAATTTGAAGTTTCCTCTCCGGTTGTTAATTAAACCCATAAAAATTCATCTGTTGGCAGTGACATATCCACAAGTTTTTCTATTAAATCTCTTTCTGCCTCATAACGTCTTAGCTGTAGCTCTACATTGTTGTCTCTTCTAGAATATGTCGATCTATAAAGTCCTTTCTCTGCAGCTCGAGCACACCAGCTCACCGACAGCTCTGATACAGAAAGCTCCACCTTAGTGCAGGGTTGGTTTCTACACAGGTTGTTCCACATGAGCCCAAAGACGTCTGAATCTGTGTTTGTGAGACTGCCGTTGCTACACTGCACTTTCATTTGTAGTTTTGTTATTTTAAACTTTAGCAGTGAGGTAAAGTTTCAGTTCAGTGTTTGTTCTGTAATAGATTTAAAACGTCACACAAGGAAAACGGCATGAATTTGTAAAACTCTTGATACAACAGTTCAAGCCCGCTTTACGCTGCATATAGTCAATTTGCAATTTGCTAATTGCAGTGATTTCAATTTAAAGTCAATTAGTTTTCATCCCGAGCCCATCATGGACCTTTAGGGGGCGACTGGTCAGCGTGTGCAGCAAAGACAATGAGTCTGTGTTCCTTTATTTGACAGAAGTCGATGAATTTTCCTCTTATTTCTGACCATTTGGTAAACAAGAGTGTCTATTATGGCTGAGTAAATGAAACCACATTTAAAAGAGCTTGTCAGAAACTCTACATTCGTCTGGTTATTGCGTTGGTGCTTCTAATCTCTCTTTGGAAAAACCAATAACTCCTCTAAGCAGAAAAACTATTTTCCTCACAACACATGCTACCATTTAACGCTGCAAACACAGAACGAGTCGTTGGAGTTCATCCTAAAATACAGGTAACATGAATATAATATACTTTACATGGACTGTGCTCACATCTCTGTGCAGATAGATTCGTTAAGTGCTTATTCAAAGCGTGATTGCATAAATAAGTGGCTGCTAAACAGGGAAACTAAGCTGCATTTTTCAAGCGCATCAAGCTGCAGAAGAAAACGCTGACAGCACATCTGCAGATGCAAAAGTCAACTCAAGCATCAAATGGTCTGAAATGTGCAAAGTCACAGTGAAAGCCCAGACCGCATTACGGGGAATGTAAGAGGCTGTTTGCAGAGTTTATCGGTGCGGTCGGAGTCAGACGCTTTATATCGCAAAGCAAAAGACGAGCGCTGCGGAGAGGTGCTTAAACGAGATGAATCTGACGGCACATATTTGAGTAATTGCACAAAGGGAGAGCAGAGTGTGAGTCATCGGCAGCTCGAGGTGTGCTTGTAAACACACACACTCATATTTCTAGAACTGCTCAGAGGGAGATGAAAATGCGCAGGTAGTTAAAACTTAACTACGAAAGACCTAAATCAAATTTTGGATCAGATAGCACTCCTCCTCTGTACATTGAGCCCGCCGGCCTACGCTTGGCATTAAACAGCCATGAGCCCGATAGAGAGGAGGAGGAGGAGGACACGGCCGGTACGAAGCCTCAGCTGGAGCTTGTTCAAATAACATTTTGAGGTTAAGCATTTCAGGTGAAGTATGGACATTTTTATTTGTTACTCTGAATATGCATTAGTCATCAGAGTGCTTTAAAAGCTTTCATAACTCCTGCTCACTTTGTCCTGGCAGGCTGCAGAACTCCCATCGAAACCCACACTGAAACTCTCAGGCCAGACTGGGAGCGCAAAGATTTATGGCTGATTTATGGCTGCAGCCGCCTTCAAGGTGATGAGAAACTGAACAAACTGTCTCCCTTCATAACTCCAGGAAAAAAAAAAAAAGAAAAAAAAAGTCACTTAGTGCACAAACTGCAGCTCTTATCTGCCACCAGGAAGGAAAACACACATCACTGGGTCCAAAAATACACCGTTGTGGCACCAAACATCTCGAGCAGCCCGGTGCTAATGAGTGTGGCGTCGGCACATCTGTGACTGACACATACTGTTGTGTACGTGTGTGTGTGTGTGTGTGTGTGCATGCTTGCGTGACTGTCACACACTCCTGAAAATGCTTTGAAGGTTGCGCAACTGCATACTTGGATGTGCTCGTTCTGCAAATCATTTTTAAATGCTTGAATCATCCTCGCATGGCGACAAATCCTCCCTCGACTGGTTCTCTGCAGCTTCACCACCAGCCAGCTGCAGCACCTCCGTCAATCAGGGTTTCTACAAGTCTCAGTCTCCTCCAGTGTAAAAAAAAAAT
>NW_007579093.1:80902-84120 GCF_000690725.1 Stegastes partitus | reverse complement strand
GCTTGGTTGTCTGTCTCTAAGTGTAGCCCTGTGATAGACTGGTTACCTGTCCAGGTGAACCTGCCTTCACCCTGAGTCAGCTGGGATAGACTCCAGCCCGTAGTGAGGATTAAGCGGTGTATAGATGATGGATGGATATGAAAAAGGTCTCACCCCATATAGGAGCGACCTCCAAGTCCACCTACCCAGGGTCCACTGGCCGTCCTGTTTTCTCCTGGAGGCTCACTTTACACTTAATGGGGAAAAATCGTGTTTTTTTCACAACAATTTAAGGGTTTAGATGAGGTAAATCAAAGCGTTGTTGATGTGAGCTAAAGCAGAAGTTGGCCAGTAATTCACAGTTCGACATATTGGGTACCGCTTCCTCGCTGAGTGTTAGAGGCTAATGCAGAACTAGATTCTCCAGCTGGTTAGCTCCGCTTGGCCCAAACATAGGAATCAGGATAAAACAGCTAGCTTGGCTCCATCTAACACGGTTTGCCTACCAGCTCCTCTAAAGCTCACTAATTAATGTGATCTGTGCAAACTGGCCAGAGTAAGAAATAATCTGGCGTCGTGTGGAAATCTGTTTTTCTGTGTACACAGTTATTATTGAGATTAAACAAGGACAGGGTTGCATTCAGTTCTAATCCCCTTTCAGACGTGCACGCTGTTCTGTTACTGTGACAGCATCTGAATGTGTCAGAGTCCCAACAGCATCCTGACTGGGTCGGACCCAGACAGCATCCTGACTGGGTCGGACCCGGCCTTCAGTCTCATTAATGGACAGGCGTGCACAAACAGCAGACCTGCGTGAAGCAACACAAGGAAAAATTTCACTCACGTTTCAGAGCGAACATTGGTGTGAAAACATCAGAGGGCAAGAGACACCGTTTGCTGCCAAAATTGCAAAACACCTTTTTATGTATGCTAAGTTATGCTTCATTGGCTTTGCCCTGGTCGTTCAAGTTCTGACAAAACTTTACAAGGAGCTGGAGTTCAGTTTGTTGCTTCCAGCTGTTTGTCGAGTTTATTTAATACCTGCAGCATCAGACAGCATGACCGCCTCCACAGAGAGAGCAGACAGCGTTTATGCACAAAGCATAAAGGCAGAGCCTCCTTAAATACTTATAACTGTCTTAGGATCGATCAGGAGCTAACGAAGTCGCAGTGTGTACTTTGCTTCACCTCAGACAGGTGAGCTGTCACACACACAGATCAGTTACCAACGCAGTTAAATCATTCGTTAGCCCTTCTCAGGAAACGTCCTGAACTCCTTCACAGCTGCTGTTTTACATGGACAGCACTTCTAGCGATCAGGAAATCAGAAACGAACGAGGCTATGAGTTCATTGGACGGCTTGATAGGCTGTTATTAGTCTCAATTTAGTCTTTGTCCTCTTTCACCGACCACCAGACAGGAATTTAAGCTTTGATTCACGCATCAAAAAAGCTGCACAGTCCTGCTTTCCTCTTATATGAACAGCCTCCAGGATAAAATCATTTCTTTCATGCCTTCATTGCTCCCGTCCTGATTACTGTAACCTCCCTCCTCTCTGGTATCAACTAATGCAGCAGCTGGATTTCTTTTAGCAGATGATGTCACATCACCCTGCTCTCGGCGTCCTTCTCTGTCTGATTCAGAATTGATTTTAAGCCTTTAAAGCTCGGCCCCAAACTCAGAAACGCTGACCCCCTATGAGTCTGTTTACAGCCTCAGATCCTCACTCCAAAGTCAAGACCTGCATCACAGAGCTCCTTCTTAAAACCTGTGTTTATCTACTTGCTTTTATGTGATGTCGTCTGTTTGTTCTTTATTTATTCACATATTTAGTTTATTTATTTCCTTCCTCCCACTAATATTATTACAGTTTAACCCTTTATTTTATTTTAACTTTACAAACGGGAAATACAACTTTTCTACAGCGTTCTCAGAAGACAAAACAAAAACAATAAACTACTGTTGTGGTGAAATGGGGGCTATTCATGGACCAGTGACCGGATAGCTGTGGTCAGACCTACTGCTCTGCTGCAGCGATACACCTCCTGAATAAGGCCTGATAAGTGAGCTGGACACATCACAGAGGCATTTACAATACCTGCTCTAATCCTCTTAAAAGCAAGGCCACGCAGCTAAATCAGGGATCAATAGGGTTAAACGAGTGCGAGGTCCAGGTTCAGTCGGAGTGCAGGCGCGAGAAAAGAAAGCAGCTGTGTTAAACGCTCATCGATTATTTCCTGCTTCAGTGCATTTCGTCTAAAACATGCAAGACTGAGTGTGTCTACCAGCTTCTGTCTCCATGCAAATGCCGATCCAGCGAGAGGCCTGGCTCTGAGCTCCACGCTGAAGTGAAACAGGATATGCGGGTTCCCTCACATGTGGTTTCTGTCTTTGCCATGCCAGAGAAAATTGGTAAGCGGAACCACTTCAAGTTTGCGAGTCTGGAGCTGAAACAGGAATCCCCTACTCTGGGAGGGAGGGAGGGAGGCAGCCCCGACAGGTTCTTCACAGTAATCCAAGACCCCCGCTGTGCTGCCGGCTTGTCTGTTTGTCCTGGCAAACACTGGCAGCGAGAGAGGAGGAAGGGCAGAATTATATCACAGCAACCATGCATGAAGGGTACAGCCTCTCACAAATCATTGAGCTGAGTGACTCCAACACCCCAAAAAAGTATGTATGGAAGAAAGTACTGCAGACTACATGCTAATACAAGCTAGCAGGTGCACCAAGCCAAGCGTACAGTGGAGGAGCGCTGACAGAACAAACATCCAGCAGCCTGACCCGGGAATGTCAACAAACAAGCTCACGCAAACAGCACAACAAAATACTTTTATCTGTGCGAGCAGAGCTGAAGAAATGCTGCACCGGAGACACCAGACATCTGCCGTAAACAAATCAGAGCAGCTCGGATGCACCTTTCACGTCACATCCAATAACAGCAGTCAGCAGCGCAGCAGGTTCGATCATCAACCGCTGAAGTGAATACATAGAAATACCTTCACTCTGAGATCCTGACTTTGGCAGGATGTAAAGTAAATTAAAATATCTTTGTTCTTGGGAAGCTTCCTGTTGACAGAAGCAAAATGCATCGTATAGTTTCAAACTTAAGCTTTCACAGAAATGTCCTTGTCTGGGGAAAAAAAGTAGTGGTTTGGATTACGGACATCCATCCATCCATCATCTCTACACCTTAATCCTCACTGGAGTGGTGGGGGGCTGGAGTCTATCCCAGCTGACTC
>NW_007579093.1:66459-80662 GCF_000690725.1 Stegastes partitus | reverse complement strand
GTTCTGAAATCAACTGAAGACGCCTCTTTGATTAAAAAGAACCTCCAAAAAACAAGAAGTTATTGGTACATGACTGGTGCGTTGCTGCTGATGGACTGATGTGTGAGCGCTGAGTCCACCATCAGAACAGCTGAAGTCACGCCGGCGTCGCTCCAGACGAAGCTACTGAAACAAAACCCTAAATCCCTCGTGCAGCATGCTTCAGAACACAGACTCACAGCTTCTAACAGCTTCGTTGTTGAAGTTGTGAACAAACAGAGCTGCCCAAGTCGTCCAAGTTTGACCCAAAATTTGAAAGCACCTTGATGTAACCTGCAGCCTGCGTTTTCACTTTTCACATTACTGTAATTCTTAAGCTGCATGATGCCGTGTGATGTGGCCGGGCTGCTGCTACAAACTTATCCCTTTCCAAACAGACATCTAAGCCCAGTGATGAATGATTCTTGGATGGACTGGATGTTTCTTGCCAACATACACCCTCAGAGACTTAGTTAATGCCTCCTAAAGGTTTTTATGTCCACAGGCTTTGGCCTTTTATCTACAGAACCGGATTTCTTCTAATGCAGTTGGCTTCTATTGTATTGTTGATCCAAGTATGAGAGTTAAAGTGGATCCAGGGTAAAACGATGCACTCCTCCCACTTCAGCTGTAATATGAATTGCAATATGTAATTAATGACTAAGGCCACTGGTTTGTTTTCTGTATTCATGAGTCCGCCTGGATCTGAGTAATAAATGTAATTACCTGACCGTGAAAGTCTGCATGGACCCGTCTGGAAATACTGTGCATACACAGAGCAAGTCCTCTGAGCAGTCTAAAGAATGCGACCGTGGTATCTGCAGCTATCTGAGTGCATCTTTACTCGGCAGTATAGTTTGACAGGTAGAAAAGACACAAAACAGGAGGTGTCTGATACCTCTGTACCACTAGAGATGTTTACTGTTGATGATATTAAAGCATCTATTTGGATGTCAACAATTAAATTCAAAATATATTAACCAGAAGAGGAGGCCTGTCAGAACCTGTACTGTACATGTGCTGTGTTTACTACTGTAGTGACCCGAGGAGGAGGTCAATCGGACCATGTGCAGCTCCGTGTTGGTTCCTCGTTGGTCAGCAGACAGCATAGTGTGGGTCTATGTCAGCGGGCCGCCATGACAGAGACTGACACATGTATGTTGCCATGGTTACTCGCATAAACAAATGCATGAACAGACGATGACTTCCTCAGCAGTTCACAATCAGCAGGATTTCAGTCTTTTAATTCCCCTGATTAACTCCATCCCGAGGCCCCGTCCTCACTCTGCTTTGCTTTCACATCCCGAACAAGCCGACTGTCCTGTAAAGGTGGCTCTCCGTCTGCTTGTTAAGTCTGCAGCAGGTCTGACTGACAGTTTGACAACAAGTTTAACGGAGCAACAAAACAGAAAAATGTCCGCTTTCATCCTCCTGACCGTAACCACTCACTTGCCACAGCTGCAGCTCGAGCTGGTTAAGAACAATTTACGACTCCGACCTTTCTGGAGCCGTTTAGGGAAACTCCAGGCAGCACTCACACCCTGCTGGACTTGCTGACCCCACTGGACCGCAGCCATGAACTTTTACAGGAGAGCAACAGATGAAGACACATTAGGCTTGCTGCGCTGCACCTGAATCACAGTCTGAAGGCAGCGAACCGCCGAGATGCTTCCCCACCAGCTGACCTGCTGCTAAAGCTCTGAAAAGACACGCTTGCTGTACGAGGAGGAGTCCAGCGAGGAGCAAGAACAGCACCTCCAGGCCTCCTGTGCAGGGCAGCAAATTAGGCATCTAATGAACCAGATGAGGTGACGTCACTGTCAAGAAAGTCACTGATGTGTTTCTCATCTTCACAGAACAGGAGTGAGACCCTCCTGTAGATCATTCACAGCCTTTTAGTCACTATTCCATCCAGCTACTCAGTGAAAACAGTAAAAAAAATCCACATTAAGTGAACAAAAAAGGGACAAATTTTCACCAGATCATAACTGAAACAATAAGAACTGACTCTGGAGGTAGATCTTAGTCTTGGAGTGAATCACGTTTGATGAAAGACGCTATTAAAAGCTCGTCTGTATTTAGTGCTAATTGTGTGTTTAACGTATGTTTGCTCACTGGAGCACAAGAAGATTGATTTAGTGTCAAATTGAGGATTAACAGATAATTATTAAATAGCTTGATAATGGCTAGATTACCAGGGGATCAGACACGACCAGACTTTTGACATAATCTACTGTTTTTGTCATTCATAAAAACTAAACTGGCCTCTCCGGTGCTTCCAGCCATCAGCATGCAGCTCGCTCGCCTGTCTCGCCAACGCTTCTCCCTCCGTAACCATGACGCCCCTGCAGCGCTGCCTCTATTATCGCTATGATAACACACCTCCTCGCACTGTAATAAAACTCAGCCACCTCATCCACAACAGTGACTTCAGAGACGGTAAACTCGATGACAGCTGCCGTCACGAGACGTGGCGGGACGCGAGGGAGTCGCCGTGGAGGCCTGTCACATGGTCACCGTGTTGCCGTCCGCGAGCGAGCAAACGAGGCCTGTTGATTCCCTGGAATTCAATCAACATTCCCAAGTGTGTGAAGTGAAGCTCGCAGGTCTGAGAGACACACAACCGAGGCCACGAGCAGAAAAGTAGCGACCGGCTGTTTGTAATCTGCACATCATCGACTACACTGTTCATTAAACGTTGGTGCTGCTGCTGTGGAGTGAGTGTTAATTACAGATCCCCATCAGCTCCTCTCTGCTGTGAGTAAACTCCAGACCTCATGCGTGATTCACCGCTGGCCTTTACCTGTTGCATTTCTGTGCTGCTGTTACTAGGCAACCACAATGATGTGATCCCCAGTGGTCAGTCGATAAACCAGCTGCTGACGATGGCGTTAGTTGTTATACACCGATAGTTTTCTAACAATTTAGACGAACTGCCACCATTAGATGTGCAGCAAAGCAGCTACTAGACGCAAGTGAAGAGAGAATCTTTTGTTTTTTATTAACATTTATTTAGGATGAACATCAGAGGTGGTGATATCCTCTAGAAGAGCACGGCCCACTGATTATAAAGGTGTGTATGAGTGCAGATGTGACTGAGTTATGCCTCTAAGAGGGAGTTAATTATCTTTCTGCATCCGTTAGTAAGCCGCCCCCCCCACGCCTGTCCCTCCACAGCCCCTCGTTAACCCTGCAATCGTCTCACAGTTGATAAAACTCAGTTATACCATTTATATATATATTTGCATTTCTGGTCTGATTTGATGAAGTGAGCTTAGTGGTTCAGGGGCTTTACGTGTCCAACAGATGGCCGCTAGTCATCCAGCACAGACAAAAAAGAGTTGATAATAAAGTGACAAACATCCGTATTCTCAGCCATAATACAGACACACACATACCACACAGCTACAACTGACTACGTATACAGAAACTAAATTTTCACTCCCAACTTGACACAAGATTTTGTGAGAATTCAAAATGTTTGACTCAATAACAAGGTACAAGATTTTTTAAATGACACCTTTTGTTGCTTAAATTAGAAAAAAAATACCCATTTTTTATTGGTGATGAAGGTTTTGTTGACTATTAGTTTAGCTTTTTGAGTTTCTCTTTACCTGGTTTCACTCAGACAGATTGATTGAGTGGCAATAAACCAAAATGTGAATTATAACTGAATAATCTGTTCACGTTCTCGCCTGCTGGATATACTGAATATACCAAAAGCCCAGTGTATTTATCATTTCAAACATTGTTTCATCTGGATATAACTGTACTATAGTTGTTATTTTTACCTTCTATTCTGGCGCACAAACATAAAGTCACCAACAAATCACCGAGAACCTCTTCTATACCAACACTCAGCTGAGCAGGAGTTAGAGGTTAGTTTGCTGCCGACGCTGAGATCTCGCCCGTTTCATCACAGGAGACAAGTTTTTCTGATCTTCTCTTTAAACTCGTGACGACCTCCTCTACTGCAGCGCTGAACTCCAACCGGCAGCGACACAATCACAAAGGCGGCCTATTCACGCCACGGAGATAAAGACCTGAATGAGCGAGACTTCTCAGCACCATGTTCCTGCTGAGTCCGATTCAACAGCTGCTGAATGAAGTCCTCAAAGTAAGGCTGTTTAATCCGGTTATATTTTATCAGTGCTCCCGAGCTCATGGTTGAACCTTTTGTTTGGTTGCAACATGTAATTACAGCTCATACACTCATGTATGCGCTCCATCACACCTTTCATCCGAGCGCCGCCGACGGGCGCCACCGTCGGTATCGTCTCATCCCAACCAGAGGCACTTCTCTGGGATGCAAAGCGAAGAACAACCGATGAGAGAGAAAAAATTAATTAAAAAAATCACACAGCTCTCAAATGTTAGTCGCGTTCCCAAACATAAAAGTCGGTATGATAATGAGGGTCTTGCATAATGCATGGAGAGGAAGTTGTTGTCACAGTTTGGTGTCGTTCTCTCCTCTCACTGCTTCGACCGGCGTTACTAAGCAGCTGCTCCTCAAATGGCTGAACCGCTCTGCAATGTGGTGATAGCGACATTTATGTCACCAACAAGGTGCTTAGCAATAAAAGTATGTGTCTAATACAAATAGAAGAGTTTGGTTTTGTTTGTTTACTACTGAGCAACAACAAACAAGATAAACAAACAGGCTAAATTATGAGCAAAGAATCAAAACAGTAGATCATCAGTAGTTAAAGTCCCTTTCTTGTAGTTTTCCCATTAAAATAATCCACTCCTGCTTAGAGGTAACTCAACACTGTTGCATCCTACTTGCTGCAGCTTCAACACACCAGCTCACCTACGACGCTGCTCAAACTAAAACTGCTCTACAAAACAGCAGGTTGTACGACTGCAGAAGTTTAGCAATACATGCTCAAATAAGGGCTGTCTCGTGGAGCGTTGGTTAGCATCGTTGCTGGTTCGTGTCCCGGTGAGGACACCCGGGATCTTTCTGCATGTTCTCCCCGTGCAGCGTGGGTTCTCTCCGGGTTCTCCGGCTTCCTCCCACAGTCCAGAAACATGCTGAGGTTAATTGGTGATTCTTAGTGAGGATTAAGCGGTGTATAGATAATGGATGGATGCTCAAACAAGAAACTGATCCGACCGTGCGAGTGAACACGACTGCTTCCTTTAGTTCATTACTTACGAAACCCTGGAAGTCTACATTTGTGAGCCTGTGATCGTCCACTACAGTGTCAAGGTAGAACTACTCGGCCCAGGTGTAGACCCTCAGACAACCAACACTGAAGCCATAAACATAAAACTGGAGCTACGTTTGAAAAAGTACAACGTTCCAGACTTCCTTTTTCTCTTTAAATCAATTGAGGATTGAATAGAAAGCGCAGCATGCTATAAATGAGTCTTCTGTTGCACTCCTACGTGGCAGTCATGCCTCTATAATCAAATGACCAAAGAAAATCAACTGACTATTGGAACTGCAGCAATTTCCACACCGAAGAAAACAATTAACAAAGGATCAGTTTCTGTGCCACCTCAGTGTGAGCAGTAACCTCAGCCACCCCTATAAATACTGTCTGGCTCTGTCACCGGCTCAGCCGTGGTGGTGGCTGCTGGTTTCCTCATGATCCCACTTCAAGCATGTAAAAGCACCAGATGGGTATGTTAAAAAAAAAGTTGACTTTCACTGGAAAGACATGAATAAAACCAGTTTGATTGTCGTTAGGAAGGCCAGATTATACCGAGAGCTGATTTAAAATATATAATAGGCTGTCAAAATGAAATTGATCGGCAATAAATGTTCATATTTTGTAATCAATTAGTCATTTATCATTTATAAAGCTGGACTGCCACATGTGTTTGTCCAAGCTTCTCAGATCTGACAACTTGCTGCTCTGTGGAGCACCAGCACCAGAACAAACAAGCAATCTGACAGCATCACCTCGGCCTCTGTGACCTTTTGGGATGTTGTGGCTCATTTTCCAAAATATTACAACTAGACAGAATAAATATTTAGGAGAACAACAACATGTTGGTTCCTGTCGGAGTGACTGTTTTAAGACAAATCATAACTGGAGCTCTGATGTAATGAATTCTAGGAATGCAGGTTTCATTAAACAAATTAGTTTCAGTCAGTGGGTTACACGTGACAGACAGACTGACCCACAAACCAGCAGACAGTCGGTGAGGCTGCAGCAGCGCATCACTAATTAGACGGCGCCCTCCCTACCTGCACGTGCTGACATTAAACACCTGTTTAGTTTTTTTATTCCGGCTAATATCTGACAACACACCAGACATTCAGCTAAAGCAAAAAAAATAAGAATTATAATGCCCCCTGCAAGAACGTACATGCCCCTCCAGCACCAGCTCCGGAGCAGGTTTACCGCCCAACCTCCACCTGTGACCGGGCAGGCGGGCGGACCTACGGGCAGGAAACTCCCTGGTTCCACCGTGGCCTCGGAAGCCCCCCCTCACCTCGGCAGCCCATTCCTACGAGTAGCCTAAACCCCCCAAACACACCACAATGTTTTTCCAAGCCGTGTCCACTTGGTTCTCTTGTTTTTCCCCAGCTTGCTGCTTGTTTTCCGGGGCTCGGAGACCGTCTCCGTCCGCCTGAACTCCGCCGCAGGTTCCAGTTGGGAGCGGAGCCGCGGTGCGCGAGCCCGGCCACTGCGGCTCCGCGCAACCGGAGGACCCGGAGTTTGACTTTAGTCTCTCTGCGGCTCTCAGAGTTTCTGGCTGAGAGAGAAGCTGTAAAAACTGAGCAAAGCGGGGACGGAACGAGCCACAAACTGTATTCAGAAACACTTGTTTCCCAGTTAGCGCCGCAGTTTGAGGCATTGACATGAAGTTGGAGCCTGTGTCTCAGGTAGGGCGTGTTCCCGACTCCCTGCTCCCAAAACACGCGCTCTGCGACCACCAGCCGCTTCCTACCGGCAGGTAGAACCAGGCAGACACGGTAACCTACATTCTTGTAGGCTACAGGACTGAAGATTAGAGGCTGTGAGCTTCACACTGCTGAGCCCGCACACCAACATCTGCACAATCCAGCGGAGCGGCAGGACGCGGTGCTGATTAAACTCACCTTTTATCGGCGGAGGGATCATTCCCGGGTTGATAATTTATCCAGAGGTTATAAAACAGTTTGGCCCACAGCGCACGGTAGGCTCCAGGAGGAAGCAGCCCTTAGTAACCGGAGGAATCACCCTGGCAGTGAGGAATTTCTCACAGGGGGCAGAGCTTCACGGCGCGGCGGGGCTGCAGTGCGCAGGCGCGGCGCTAGGGGGCGCCACAGCGGAGGACGCGAGGCTGCTGCAGGACGAGCTGCTGAGTCCTGCTCAGGAGGCAGGTGGAGCGGGTTCAACTCCTTATGACGACTTGTTGCCAGTCAGGATGTAGATGGTAGTTGCTGCAAATAGCAAACTAAAAATGCAACCTTAAAAGAACCCTAAAATAGGTTTTAAAGGTTTTAACAAGTTATTGGAAGTCTTGCACGTCTCCACAGTGTGTCGTTCAGGTTTCAGCACAAAGACGGTTCACTACCCCAGATCTTAGGGATGTTTTCAATAGAATTATTGATCCCAAAGGAGAAGATCTGTTTTGCAGCAGCAAGCAGTAAAACAAATACAATAAAATATAATAAAGCACAAAATAAAGTGTATAATACAGCATGATGAGTGAAAAGACTCAGAGGAGGACAACTTTTGTTCCCTGAGCTGTCCTCCGTCTAAACGCAAAACCATCTTTGACCTGCTGAGTTCCTGCCAATGCCAACATAATGTGATATTTATTATGTGGTTTATTGTTTGTATTATTATTATTATTTACATCTTTATATTAAATACTCTGTGAACTTTAGAATTGCCCCGAGGGGATAAATAAAGTTGTTTGAATTGAATTAAAGAGTCAGCTGATCTGCACCCAGTGAGCTGCTGCTGCTGTTTCCGGCCTCCTCCACGTCGACCATGCTGTCTGTGTAACCACAGCTTCAGCTGGAGGACTGCTGGTTGGCTGGTTGGTGAGGCGCTGCATCGCATCAGAGTCGAATTCTTCCTGGCTTGTAAAAGCTGAAACTACTTTTGAGGGATGTGGAGGAACGGCAGAAGTAAACGTCTTCACCACAAAACACAATAAAAGTGGATTTTCACCAGATGAGAACGTTAAAAATGGAATGTGACCCTTAAATGTGATTTATTTATTCCTCCAGTTTAAAATAACTGTAAAAATAGCCTAGGAGCTGTTCACCTGATATTCTTATGATGCATTAAACTCTTGGAAATGATATTACATGGTTGATTAAAAATGTTAGAATATTATTTTAATGTTGGCTTTACTACAATCAGAAATACATTTCTGTCATGTTGAATGTTTTATCTCTGCAGGATGTTTGCAGCAGTGACTTTACCGGGTTTGTGGATGTTTTCCATAACTGTATATAGAATATAACCCCTCTAATCGTTAAAGTAATTACTAAAATATGGCCTTTTATTGTTTTATTATGTTGTTATAGTCAGATAAGCTATCAGTTATGATCATCAAACACTCCATTTACTGCATGCTAGTGAACATTTATGCACCAGTTTGTTCTTCTCTCTGTCGGTTTATGATAGAAATGTCTTTATTTATGTAAAAGAAACCACACTAGGAGTAAATGTTGTATTGAGGAGCCGCTGTATCCACACTGATATCTAAGCCTACGTAGAGTTGAGGTCAGCAGACAAGCCTCTTCTCTGCAAAGGTGCATCACTCCCAACCATGAGAGAAGCCTAAAACATTTAACTTAATGTAAAAAGGTCATATTCTAATCATAATGCACTGTTGCTCGCTTCCTATTGTCTAAAAATGGCAAAAATAAGTATGTTGACCTATGACCTTTGTGCAAAATGAGTCTGTAAAGATGAAAGCAAGAAGCACAAAATATGCAACACAAAGGAATTTAGTCAAATGAATATCTGAGTTCTTATGTTGCTGAATCTATTCCAACGGAGTCCTACGAGGACTGAAGAGCTGCTACTGTACCAACGAGTACTGGTGCAGCTTTAAACAAGCAGATGGCTCGGAGAACGGAGGGAGCGCAGAGCAGCGGGATCTCACACAGTCGCCTCAACAAGTCGTTCATTTGCTTTACATGCACGCGTCAGCGGCAGTAATCGACGGCGGTTGTCAAAACTGTTGATGCTGTGGAAACAAGACGGAGAGCGTTCTGTCACAATAGATTCAGATTGTGTAGGCAGGAGGCTGGTTGTTGTCAGTGGCAGAACATCAGCAGGCTTCAGATGCTTTACTGGAGTGAACAACAGCAATGTGATAGTACCTCATGGCAAGTAAATATCAGCATGTAAAATACTACATAAGCAAAAGAACATAAGTATTAGCCATAGACCATAGATTCAGGGCACAACTATTGCAGGTAGTTTCACTGCCCCCAAGGGTCTAATCTGTTGGATCTGACTCTGTGGTGTCCCCTCCCTGTAAAGAAAGACAGTAGAGAAAGTAAAGATAAACAACAACTCAATTACAGATAAAACTCATGCATGGAAGATTCTACTTGAGCAAAAGCATCAGCAGCCAAATATAAAGCAAAGTGTTGCAGTAAACGTCCTGATATATTATCTGTGCTGTCGTTATATTATTAATAGTGAAGCATCAGCGTGTCCACAGTGTGTTACTGCTGCAGGTGGAGCTAGTTTGAACTACTTCATATCCAGTTTTATACACAAGGACAGACGATAAATCTGTCCTGAAGATGGAAAGAATTTTGCTGAGAGATCAGATATTCTGAGAATTTCTTAAAATGAAACCATGTGAGAAGTTTAGGTGGATAGAAATCCCTTCATGTTGTCCATTGTGTAAAACGTTTACCTTAAAAGTAAGTTAGAAGCTTTTAGATAAGTGTCGTGAAGTAGAAAGTGCAGTATTTGTCTTTAAAATGAAGTAGAGTTATAAAGCAAAATGGAAATACAAAGTAAGGCGTCTCAAACGTTGCCTGAAGCACAACACTTGACTAAACACTCTGAAATACCTCCCACCACTGCAGGATTTCTCACTGTTGGTTTTAAAAATCATGCTGGTTTAAACTTCTATTAATATTCACCAGGTTTACACGAGAGTGTTTTATTAATATTTGGACTAGAGCAGAAGCACCAGCGTCTTTCCTCTCTCGGTGATACAACCAGTAGCAGCACAAAGCGATAACAATCTGGCTTCGGACACAGTCGGTGAAAGAGACACAATGGAGTCGGCGAGGCCGTGAAGCGGCCTCTTAAAACACAATGTAAACAAACGCTGATCTTTTCCTCCTGCGACAAAAGCAGAACAGAAATATTTGGATCTGATGTTCAGCAGCGGGTGACTTCTTCTCTGCTCAGGTTGGCAGATTAGATAAATTATGGGTCATGGTGCAGATAATACTTTTTTATTTCAGGAGATTCTAATGAAGGATCACGAGATACATGTGAGCAGCAACAAAAAGAACCTTCAGTCCTGTATCCAGAACAATCAGCATCAAAAGAAGGATCAACAACATGCACTGAGGTGTTACAGTAGAGTTTGTGCACTAAATGATCCGTGCACGTTTATCTGATTAAGAAGAAGCTGCAGGTTTAGCTACGGCATATGGAGTTAGTTAGTTTGGTGCAGCGGTGTCCAACATAAGGGGTCGGGTGCCTCCAGAGGGTCACAAAGTGTGGAATTCACTTTCTTTCCTCTTTTTTTTTTTTTTGCAGAATGTTGGACAATTTGAGCAGCTATTGAAATGAAATGATGTGACGACATCAACATCTCTGTTTGGTGGACATGCAAACAATAACTAAATAACATGACAATGAGCCTCAGGAGACACGTTTTCATGAATCCTTGAGCCAAAAAGAACATGTTTAAGCTTCAATGATGCAAAATTTTTAAAACTGTGGTGTATTGTTTTGTTTTCTAGAAGTAACAATGGCTGTTTGATAGATGAAGTGCATTGAGAAGTAAAATATTTATTTTCCCTGTGGCCTGTGGTGAGACAGATCATCTAACCTGAGATATAAATGTGCAAGTAAAGTACTCACTGTGATTCTTTGCTTTCCAACACTGCAATGCCACTAAGAGGGCTTGATTTTCCTCTAATATTGCTCTTCATTCTTGTATTTCTGAATAATTTTACCCAATAGTTGTCACTCTTTGCAAGTGTTAGTGACTAAAAGGTCAATCAGGATGGGGAAACTCTGGAGGACTCTGATTGGCTGATCAGTTTTGACAGGTGGATCCAATTTCCTGAAATCAAACCACAGGAACAAAAATTAAACACATCGAGCATGTAAATAATCAAGTGGACAACATTAAGATTCCCGTCCAGGCCACCTTTAACCTCAGCGAGTATATCTGGTTGGATAAAGGTTACACAAAATCAATTAAAACGCGACTCCCTCACAATTGATTTCACATTTCCGTGTTGTTGTTGTTGCCGTTCTTCATGTATTGTGTCACAAGACAAAGAGCCGCTTCATTCAGACTCCAAACGCACACGAGCGTCCGCGCCACGAGGCAACAGATGCCTCCAGCAATTACACAGCTGTATATGAATCAATATTTTGTCCTCCTTTGAACCTCTCTCACACACACACACACACACACACACACACACTCCACACAGCCTTAGATATATCTCATCCCCTCCAGAACACAATGGAGGTCATGACTGGGACACGACCCCTGAGCTTCCCTCTTTTCTCCCCACGGAGAGCCAAATAAAAACCAGTCCAGTGTCGGGGATGGGGGTTGGTTTTCCACCAGTGTGTGTTTATTAAAGTCCTGATCGTGGATATTCTGGAATCTTATGGGTTCAAAAACAAAACCTGATCAACATAGTCATCAGATTGTTGAAGTGAGTGATGATAAATCTCATTCTGTGTATTTAAAATGAACCCTAACACGTCGCTGTTTCCACCTTTAGCTGCTTCTCAGTGAATGAAGCTGATTTCATGCTGATTCTCTGCACGTCAAACTGCGGACTTTAAGATGAGTGCGCCACCATGTGGGACCGAGGCGCCATTACATGACATCACAGCCCCGCGTGTTTGCTGTAATTAACTCCTCGGGATGGTGTGACGTAGTTTATTTGTGTTTATTATTTAACATTTTCATATTATTGTGGCTTTTATGTGAGTAGATGATGAATAAAAACACGTTTGGAGACTCGGTGCAGCGGGAACAAGTTAACAGACCACCCCCGTGGCCTGTGAAAGTAATCTGATTACACAGCTGAATGGGAGCGTCGTCGTAGGCACGCGCCTCGCAGCAGCAGCAGCGCGTGCTGTCACTTTTTTTTTTTTTTTTCCACGTTTCATTCAAAAGCTGGAAGCGCGCGCAGATGGCCCCTATTGAGCAGGCGGGCTGGGGCCCCTGAGATCAATTCAATTTGGTGTCCCGAAGATGGATGGATCCCTCCCCGAAGACACGGAGTTTATGAGTTGAGGCTTTTTTTTGGGTAAATAGAGGAGAAAAATGAAAGCGCGTAAAAATGAAGACGAAGCGGGAAGAGATGCGCTTTATGAGACCACACGCAGACCGAGGAGCGGCTCCACGCAGCCAATCATTCACCTCTAAATGGCCTCTTCCCTTTTTGTCAGAGCGAGCTGGAAATATTGAAAGGATGCAGATTGTTATGTGTCCTGTGAAGATGAGCATCATGTTTACTCCACATGTCTGAAGGTCTTCATCTTCACAACAAAAAATACAAATAAAATAAAAGTTTGGGCTCCTGAAGCAGAAAAATATTAATAATAAGAAGAACATGAGAAACTTCATCAGTATAAGAATTAAAGTTTTTTTTTTTAAAAAAAGAAGCTGCCAAATGCTTTATAATCCAACACAAATAAAGTGAACTGAGACTAATTGAGCATAATCAAAAATAAACAAAGCTGGATTACCAGCAGACTAAACGCTGCACTGCCCCCAGGCTCCCAGACCCTCAGGCTCCCAGACCCTCAGGGGCCCTGAAGGCCTCGACAGGAACGCTGGTGACAATAACTTTTATTTCTGTATTTTGTTAGTATTTTAATTAATTGCAAATATGAATATAAACCGTTATAGCACGATATAACCTCACAGGATCAGGGCCAAGGGGCTCACTCACCTCATCCATACGGGCCCATCACGGGTTTCTTGCCCCTAGCAGGGCAGGGCGGCCTTCAAATGATTCAAGGAGGCAAGAAAAACTGAATACAAAAATTGTCCTTGGACATCATTACAGTGAAATGATAAGAATAAAAAATATATGCAAAAAATAAGGAGGAAATACAGATGATTCTAATGTCTACATGTGAATGTTTTCTGTTTTTCTTTTGTGTTTGATATCAGAATGAATAAATGAATATCCTCTGGTTGTTTGTTGACCAGAACAAGACGTTTTAAAGCAGCTTTGTCCCCTCTGGGATCTTGTGTTTGCCATTTATTGTTATTTTATCATTTATTAAAATAAGAGGTTAGCTGAAGTCCTCACATTGATCTTTCTGTTCTACCTTGAAAAGTTTAAAACAAGCAAATAATTCATTTCTCCGTGATAAGAACAGGGGATCAAAATAGAGATAATTCTTTCTTAATGTCTTTATGATTCACTAATTATAAATCTTGGCTGCGTGCGTTTGCCCTCTGAGACTGAAAACAGGGACAGCAGGATGTTGAATAAACTCCCCTCCTGACTCACGGTGACTCACATCCAATGAGGCGTCCACAACAAAGGCCCAACAATTGGATTTAAAAGATCTTAACCAAATTGAAACCCAATGAATATCAGCATTTTAACTCGCCAGATTGAGCCGTGCGCCGGGCCCTAATGCATGCACACACACCTTATGACGGGCCCTGTGGTGCAGATGGTCCGAGCGTGAGCCTGAATGAGAGGGGGACCATCCGCGGCTGCTGACGCATTGTGGGGGGACGTCTTCTTCAATACAGCACTTAATGAGAACAGACTGACTCTTTCTCCCTCCCCTTCGCCTTCCTCCATCCATTCTATTCCTCCCCCTCCTCTCTGATTCTCCACTTCTCCTCTCCTCTGCCCATTTCCATCTGTTTGGAGACAAAGGGCCACGAGCCAGCTCAAGCCCCGGGACCCTGCTGGTGAAGTAGGCAGGGATAATACGGCCCATCCCGGGGGCTGCATTTCAACACATGGAACAGGCTTTGTACTTCTGCAGCACGAGCACCCTTCACACACACACACACACAC
>NW_007579093.1:58803-64824 GCF_000690725.1 Stegastes partitus | reverse complement strand
TTTCTCTGGAGGTTCATCTCTGCTCCCGTGACCTCTACGATAGGTCAAATTTCACTGCAGCAACTTATGGAAACCAAACTCGGTGCTCGGTGCTTGTGTGCGGCCCTGAAAGGCTGCTTGGCAAGTCTCTGAGCAGATTAAGTAAACCTGGAAAAGACAAATGCTGATTGTTTGGGTTCATGGAGGATGACGACCACCTTTCTCAGCATCATCACCATCAACAAGTTCACCATACAGGCGAACATAACAAACCTTAATTGTTCGTGAACTGGACTCATATCCAGTACATTTTCAGCTGATTTGGTGAACTTTACGTCCATGTTGTGGGTGAAGCTGTTGCATCCACTGCAATGGGAACAGAAAGGCCTGAAAACAGGGCAGATCCTGTCAACGTTTGCACCACGTCACAGCTGCCCCAAGTTCCACCAGAAAGCTTCGTATTGACGTGTTGTTTTACCGACATTGTTCAAGACACTGTGTGTGTTTTAGAAGATTTTTTTTTGACAGAAAGGACATGTGGGGTTTGGGTTATAAGACAGTAGACCTGCAGCAAACGGTCCTCAGTCGAGAATCGAACCATTTGAGCCCAAATCGCTCGAAACCATTTTAAATATTGTTCAAAAAATATAATTTAGACACTTTCAGGGTCACGGCCTCAGACTGAGTGTAAGGAGACACAGACAGCAAATAACCAGCAACCTGCCGGCTGTTGCACAGCAATGTTTGCTAACGTTAGCCACCACAAGCTAGTGGTTCTACTGAAATTAGCATGTTTTTTGGTTGTTTTTTTCGGCAAATGAACTAAAGTTTAGAAGAAATACATTCTGAAATAATACAACTGCTTTTATTTGACCTTCTAATATCAGTCCAGCTAGTGAAAACAGAACTGTTACGCTATTTTAAACCTGCACGGCGACAGCTAAGAGTAAAAGGAGAGAGTCGGGCAGGTGACTGACAAGATAGAAGAAAAGATAGAAGAAGACGATTCTGAAGGTTTGAGTGGAAAAGAAGATTTCATGCAGATTAAAAGCAAGAAGAGCAACATAGATAGATAGATGGATGGATGTTTTTACTGTTTATAATCACACATATTAGCCGTAATGCATTCTGTTGCTCAATTGGAACAGCTTAACTGTGGCATTTCCAGGGTTAAGGGTTCGATTCCCACTGGGGCCACCATGCTTGGCAAAAAAAAAAAAGAAAAGAGAAAAGGTTCACTCATGATAATCTAATGTGGCTGGGATAAAAGCGTTCACACATCTCCTCCTCTGTAACTCAACTACAAGCCTTTTATAGCACAATCGATGGGGATAGGCGTGTATATCACAAATGAATATAAATATTTGGATCTTTGCTGCTCATACCATTTGGCAATATTACATCTCGGCGCTGGAGCGCTCATAAATTTCCATCTCTCCCATCCCTCCTCTCTCTCCGGGTTTCCCACGGGAGGTGCCAGACGGCCAGTAATTTGGTTGTCTTGGCTCGTCTGGAGTAACACCTGCCCCCTCTCTGGGGAGGAGGAGAGCCTTTCAGCCAGGAGCACACATGTAGGCTACCACTGCCTTTAGCTGCTGACCACTGACTGTGGATATATATATATGTGTGTGTGTGTGTGTGTGTGTGTGTGCAGGCTGAGTTTTCATATGTGCATGCACTTATTTCATCTTGCATTGTGTTTGTACAGTAGTGTGTGTGTGTGTGTGTGTGTGTGTACAGTGGAGTTTCATCTGTATGCTAAACTGCACTTTTTTCACCTTCCAATGTGTGTGTGTGTGTGTGTGTGTGTACAGCGTGCTAAATGTGTGTGTGTGTTTTCTGAAAGCTTGCACTTTATCTGATTTGCATGTACACTTATGTCACCACCCCCCCCCCTCCCTGCGCGCGCTCGTAAACCCTGACGTCATCCTGCGCGGCACCCATCATTCCAATCAGCTGAATTATTAGCAGCAGCTGATTTTTACATTCATTTATTTTTATTATCCCTCCTTCCCAAGCTAAACAAGTCCAAAATTCTCCCTTAAAAATACGACAAAAACACTAAAGAGATTTTTTTTTTAAGTATTTCATTTTTAATTAAAAATAACACCGGAAAATATGAAAAAGTTTGTCCATTAGAAACCAGCTGTCACACGATACCTCTACTACAAAAGATCTGCATAAAGCAACAAGTAGCTACACAACCCTGAAGAGACAAAAAATCTTTGGATAGAGGATAGGTTTGTTTTTTGTTTTTTCCTTTTTTTCCCTTTGCACTATAAAATTACTTATTGAATTTTTGTAATACAAAGCAGAGACAAATAAATAACCCAATTAATCAAAGAAGAAAAAAAAAATAACATCAACACATTGAAGATAATAAATCAGACTATTTTTCGAAATAATTCTTTTTTTCTTTTTTGGTCACAGCAGAAAAAAAAAGAGGTTTAACTCTGGATGCTAACCCCTTGGTGTTATGACATTATTCTGTCAGTGAAAGTCATTATTATTATTATTATTATTTTATTTTTAAATTGAAATTAGCAGCCCGATTCTTCTTCACTGAGCCTTTTTAGGGAAACATTTCTTTGGCCACTGAGGACCACGTCGAAGTGCTTATCGTTGCTTTTGAAAAGACAACAGACATGAAAAGCAAAGAGACATCAAACGTACATCGAACGAATAAGTTATGCTATGGATTCAACAGAAAGTGCCATTTGTAAGAGTAGAACACCATCACTTTCCAATTTTCACAGCCTAAAATATAGAAGCAACAAACGATATACATTTAATATACAGAAAGGACGCCAGCCTATGATATCAACAGAAATAAATAAGCCTTAAATATTAACACAATTAAATAAATAATTCCATACACCTTTTATTTAAAAAAAAAAAAATGATTAAGGTCACAATTTTATATGTCATAAGTGGCACTTACGCATTGAATATTTTTTTTTTCTTCCTTCACGGAAAACTAAACTAGATCCTAAAGCAGCTATCTCGTTTACATCCTTTCATTTCGATGTTGAAAAATGCCCCCCAGTGTTGGTTCCTTTAATCAGATTGACAAAGGGGGGGTTTTATAGGCAGAAATATATTAATGGTATTAATTAAAACTGAACCAACATCAGTGATTAAATGTGGACAAAATCGAATTAAAGGTTCTTGTTTAGCTGCTGCCTTCCACGTTTTCTATCCTCCTCTACATGACTGCTGGGAAGGAGACTTGAGAGCCTGCGGGGTTCTGACAGAACCTCCCTCCTCCTCCCCCCCAAACTGGAGATCCGGAAAAATAATTCTCATTATTGCATCCAACAGCTCAAACGGCTCGGCGCTTGTTGCTTGTTGTTCAGTGAGCGGTCTGGACGGAAAGTTGAGGCTTTCGTTCGGAGCAGGTTTTCGTTTCTTTTCTTTTTTCTTTTCTTTCCCCCCCACAACTTCGCACCATCACAAAAACCAACAGTGGACTCACACTGAGGGAGCAGCTCAGCCGTCAGGTATGGCAAAGTGTCAGCATCAGAGGACCGAGGTGGGCCAGTGTGGAGGAGGAATCACACTCCTCACGGTGCGCTTTTGTTTTTAAAGGAGTCAGTTTAAGCAGGATGGGTGTCACAGGTGGATTCATCTGTTTGTACAGTGATCCATGTTACAGCAGCCAATTAGCAGAAAGCAGTTGTGAGTTTGTTTTTTGTCATTTTCAACATTCAGGGTTTGGATCGTGCGTCAGAGCGCACACCGCGCACAGTGGCTGCTGTTTGGAAACCTACTAATTCAACTCCTTTATTTTTCCTCATTGAAAAAATAATAATAATCATCATCTGTGCAAATCTAAAAAACTGCAGCTGATGTGCTTTAAAGCCTCCTGCATCAGCCCCTCGCTGCCAGCCTTGCCATACCCAATGTACGCCCGTCGTGCGCTCTGAGTCCAGTCTCCAAACCAAACCGTCTGTGTGTTGGTGTGTGTGTGTGTTGGCGTGTGTGTTGGTGTGTGTGTGTGTGTGTCGGGGGGTCACTTCTACACATCCAGCACGTGATTGAGATAGGAGATGTAGCATATAGCCAGTCTGAGGATCTCGATCTTGGAGAGTTTCTTGTCCGGGGGCAAGGTGGGCAGTAATTTCCTCAGCTCCGCGAAGGCCACGTTGAACGCCTCCACCCGGATCCTCTCTCTGGTGGCGTGGGCCGAGCGGTACTTGGCCGTGGCCCTCCGCCTCCTCCTCTTCTCCTCCCGGCTCAGGGGCTGCTCGGCTTTGCACTTGGCCCTGTCCTCGCCCTCCGCCGGCTCGTCCGAGGTGCAGCCGGCCGACTTGAGGCCGTTGAGCATCGTCTCCGGGTCGGACTGAGTCCAGGAGAGGTCCGCCTCAGCCTGGTCCGGGCTCAGCATCATTTTTATTCTCCGGTGTTGGCAGTCAGTCCTCCTGAAGAAACCTGCAACAAGGACAGAGCCGTTCAAACACTCATTTATATGAATCTCACCTTTAAATAAATATCATCCAGGTGGATTTCTACATTTTAAATAATTCACCCGGATGCGTAAATTATTTTTAACGATGATTAAAACTGCAGAATTTCAGCTAAATTGAATTGTTTTTAGTGTCTCTGCCACCCTGAGGCCCCACTATGAGAAATCCCAGAGTGGGTGCCAGCTATAGGGCCCCATAAATCCAAACGCAGTCCACGTTCATTGCATAATAACATTAAAGTCCATAAATAATGAATGGCACCAAATTTGCGCAAATGGTTAATTTATGGAAGCCTGAGGCCTCAGAAGAGCCACAGAATTAGGAAAAGCAGCACAATTTAAAAGTGCTGGGTTAAGTTCAGGTTTGTAATTCTTTTTTATTTTATGCAGATTTTTTTTTAAAGGAATCTGTACAAGTTGTGATGATTTGTGAAGAAGAAACCTTCTCCTTTTTTGTGAATTAACATAATCAGAATTGGCCATCTGTCACAGTGTGATGAACACATCTGCTTGGCTGAGGCCACAGTGACTTGACAGCATGGAGGCAGAAGACGGCGGAAAATAATGTTGACATCTGCTGGACATGGAATTACTGGAGCTGTTGTGCTTTTAGAAATCAAGAGAATTACAAATAAAATAAGAAAAATGCAGAATAGAGGCCAAAAAATACACAAAAACATGAATAAACTTATTTTGTAAAGAGTGTAGATTTTTTTCTGCACAGCTCAGACTCACCTTGACAAAGAGTTTGGAGGTAATTTATTTTCTTGTAACGAACTTAAAAAAAAAAAATCGCTCTTGAGCGGAGCTTCAACTCCAGATTAACTCATATTATTCCAGCGGACACCATCAGAGCAGCTCCACCACAAAAACAGGAGTTCTTTGACTTTTGTTGTTTTTTTTCAACTTGCAGCATCACACGAGGTCAAGCATGGAAATGTTTCTGCAGATTAAATAAGAACAAAAAAATAAAGAACCCCCCAGTCCGGAGCCTGAAGTGCGGCTGTGATGGGAGCAGCTGATGAGGATGCTGATAGGCGCGGAGCAGCGTGGCCCCGCGTGATCCCAGCGATGGAGAGACAATAGAGGAGATGGGCAGATAGTGGAGAAAGTGCAGCCGGGGCTACTGGTCCGTCCGCCTGTGGAAGATGGGGGATAAAAGGGGGTCGAGATAAGCGAGGCTCTCCGTGTGAGGACGCGGCGGATCGGAAGGCAGTGCGCGGATAATCCCCCGCTTCTTCTTCTCCTTCTCCTCCCGTCTTCCAGCGAGTGTCATATGCGAGATAAGATCCAAACGATCCCGACTAATAAAGGCTCACTTCATGGACGGAGGGGATGGAATATATTTGAGGAATGGTATTGTCTAACGCCGCCTCCTCCCTCCCTCCCTCCCTCCCTGCCTCCTTCCCTCACCTCCTCCCTCCCTCCCTCCCTCCCTCCTCACGCCCCTCAGCCCTCCAGCGCTCTCCCTCCCGTGGGAGTAGTGGGCAAAGGGAAGCAAGAGATGTGTGCAGGATAAAGGATGGAGAGAAAAAATAATACGCGTTGTGAGTTTGTGCACGTGCTTTTTTGGGGGG
>NW_007579093.1:0-58624 GCF_000690725.1 Stegastes partitus | reverse complement strand
GATGATGTTTGTCCCCCCAAGAGGAAAACTCAACTAGAGCTCAGTGATGGAGGTAAAAATACTAAAAGAAATAAACCTAACCTTTGTTTATTTTTATTTTTAGATCATATAATAATCCTTTGACATGTTTATTTCTCATTATTGGATCCTTTATTTTTTAAACAACCTGTAAAATCTTCTCCTACATTTTCAGTTTTTGTCGATCATGTCAAAAATCCAACAATCTGTTTATTCCTGAGCTCCTGCTGGATGGAGGTGATGCGCTTCGCTGGTGGAAGTCACAGTATTTTTGCCACTAATCCTCGAAATCAAAGTTGAATTCATGACGAAGCATCAGAGTGCATTAGATTGTGAGTCTTCCTGAGTCAGACTTCTGTGTGACCGGCTGATGACACATGTTGGATTTGAATGACGGTGATTTAAAAAGTCAGCGGGATGAGGACAAAGAGGAGGAGAGGTCGGATTCATTTCACTTTTTTAACAGGAATTAAAGCGACTAAATGGATGAAAGTGACTCAAGTCTTCTTCTTGAGGAAACTTTCTGATTCCTTATTTCTGACGTCTCCTCCATGATTTCCGTCATAATGTGATTTGGACTTCAAACATTGCTCATAAAGGAGGAATTACATCCGGAGCAAACGTCAGGAGACACAATGCACGGGATTAAAGGGGGCAAAAATCCTCCATACTCAATTTCACAAAGCGTTTCAATCATCACATACGGCACAGACGTCACTTAGTGCCTCTCAAGTTGTGCTGCTCCCTGTTGCACTTGCACACATTAAGACGTGCAAATACAGAAGCGGCTCTCGCAGAAGCAAACAAGGCATCCAGATGTGCAATAAAGAGGAATTTGTCAGCAGGCAGGAGGAGACTTTGCATGGCAGAAACCCAAGAATATAAGTGAGAAACTATCTGTACTTCCTGTTCCAAACAAGCACATCGGAGCATTCTTTACTTTTAGTCGAGCTCTGCTGCCTTCGCTGCACCTGTTACACATCTGAAATGATTTGGATGTTGGAAAAGCAAACGTCCAGCGGGTTGAAAGCGCTCTAATCGTACATTAATGTGGGTTTAGTGGCGCTGCTCTTATGGACATATGCTCTATTGACACGGCTCTGCGAGAGGACTTGATGGATCGTCTGAAGTTTCTCCTCTCTCCTCCCATCGCGGTGCCCGGTGGCGGCACCAGCGTCGGGTCAGGAGGGCTCGGTTCCAGAGGAGGAGCAGCGGCCAGTAAGTGTGGGGACTAGCTGCGCCTAACGAGGTGATTAAAACGATAAGGGGAAGCATGGATGACTAGCCGTGGCCCGCAGCCACCGCCATGCTTATTGCCACCGCGCACACACATGCACACACACGCGCACATACACACACACACACATACAGACACACACTGAAGAGAAGTACTACCACAGCGCCAGAAGGACCATATCAGTGAAAACTCAGTGTGTGTGTGTGTGTGTGTACGAGAGAGAGAGGGAATGTGTGTGTGTGTGTGTGTGTGTGTGAGATGACGGACAGCTCGCCTTGGGCTCCGGCCGGGTCCGTGGAGTGTGTGTGACACAGAGAGACTCACAGCGGGGAGTATCGGAGACATGTCAGGACCAGGAGACAGAGGCCTCCTGACAGCTGGAGCCCAAGGACGGACACACACACACACACACACACACACACACACGGACCACCACCCTAATTGCTCCACAGACGGGGTAGTGGAGGAGATGGTCTGTGCTTGGTGGTCTGCTGCGTCGCCCGGACCCCTCCTCGGTCTGTAAGGCCCGTGGCCAAAGACATGAAGGACCCCTCCAAGGCTGTTTTGTTGGTGCCTGCTGCAATTACATCCCACAGCTGATGTACCGACTCTGGAGACGGGCGGGGGAACTGCAGGGTGGTGGAGTCACCAGAGGACGCTTAATGGATGATGTTTGGCTTAGTCACGGCGTTGCTGGTAAAAGTGTTTACCGTCGGCCGAGCGGCTTTGTGTGCAACGAGTCTGACGTGGAAAATGAAGCTTTGATGATGCTGATTGTGCTTTGTCATGTCTTCCAACAACAACAGGGTTTAAGGACACAACAACATAGAAATAAAGAGCTCAAGCATCTTCTGAGGAAAACCAATCATAGCTATGGAACAGGAATCGTATCCAAACTGCCTAACATGTGCCTAAAACCATTGCACCAAGCATTTACTTCCAAAAAGCACCCAAACTAAGCAGCATCCAGTCTCATGCTCTAGTAGCTGAATATATGAGTTCCTCTGTGCTCTTAAAGGACCAGTGTGTAGGATAGGATAGGAAGATGCAATCATCCACAAACTTTTATGTTCCTACAGTTGCTCAGAATCGACAAACTCTGACTCTGGAGAGGAGCCTTAATGTTTTTATGTTTACCCCCCTTTGGTTCTGCTCCTCACATGAGAAAAATAGGGGTGTCTTGGTTGGTTGCAGCTCTACGCACTGCTCCTTTAAGCATCCAATCAAGATGCAAACCTTGTTCAATCTATTACGTTGTTTTCCCAGTTATGCTGTGCTGGTTGGAGCGTTCGAGTCACCATGGAGGTGGTTGGGGTGGAGGGTGGGTGTACAAAGCTCTCAAACCAGGGTTCTAAGCAAAGCGCTTTGGCTAAGGTTAGGGTACGAGTTTGGTTAAACGTAAGCAAACACTGTGGACTTTTCTGAATTTAAGCAGAACTTTAGAAAGAGTGGAAAATGCTTCAAATGCACAAAAATAGTCGAGCTAGTCAACGTCCATTTGTGGCTTCACCCAACCCCACCCTCCCATATAAAGGTCTATGGCTGATGAATACATTGCGAGCTAGCTAAAGGCTAGTTGGGACAAAGAATCCATCCATCCATCATCTCTACACCTTCATCCTCACTAGGGTCATGGGGGGCTGGAGTCTATCCCAGCTGACTCAGGGTGAAGGCAGGTTCACCTGGACAGGTAACCAGTCTATCACAGGGCTACACTTAGAGACAGACAACCAAGCACACTCACATTCACACCTACGGACAATTTAGAATCATCAACTAACCTCAGCATGTTTTTGGACCTTGTGGGAGGAAGCTGGAGAACCCGGAGAGAACCCACGCTGCACGGGGAGAACATGGAGACTCCACACAGAAAGATCGAACCGGCGACCTTCTAGCTGCGAGGCGACGATGCTAACCACTGCTCCACCTTGCAGCCTCGCACAAATGATGCAACGAGAAATCTTCTTTGCTTGTTTTGTGATCCTGAGTGAAATAAAAAGAAAAAAAACAGACAATTATGGGAAACAATTAACTGTGCTTGAAATGACTGCATTTACATTCCAGCCTCCAAACCCACAAACAGTGATGTTGTTGTTTTATTGAAAGCTACTCAAGTGAACACATCCAACTTTTAATAGCTAGAAAGAGAAAAAAAATCAGAGAGGCTTCATTTATTAGTTTTAGAGTGAAATATTCTTTTCTAAAAAAGCAGCATCTGAGCACAGGTTCAGTGTGGGTTGAAATGCCTTCTTACTGTGGTTTCTACAATCATTGCGAACCAGCAGACGCACAGGAAGAACGCAGTTCAGTGATTTATGGTTATGATTATTCTTTGCAGGGCTTATATCACCAGCTGAGGCCTAATACGGAGTTTCTGAGGAAATAGGATGCAAATTTGAAACCTGAAAGGATCAAATTGTTTTCCAGGCTGAGGCAAAAAGACTTTAAAGGTCATAAAAACAATCCGTTTTTTGTGTAGGTGGACCTCATTTTGAAGAAGCTGTCACCGAGAAGTCAGCGAGTGATGTCACTCTGATGAGACGTCTGTAATGGAGTTATTTCTCTAATCAGTCAGAGCTCAGTCGACCCCGCAGCTGTCTGAGCTGCTTGTTACAACAAAAAACACCTTGAACTCGTGTGACACACTCCCACCTGTCACCTATCAGACGCCGCACGCGCTCACACCGGCGCACACACGGTTCTGAACATTCCCAGGGAGCAGTGGGATGGAGCTGTGAAATGGGAAGGATTAGTCACTTTGTCAGGAGATGTATGAGGCTTCTCTCAGGTGGACGGCGAGCCACAGGGGGCATCTGCGAGAGGGAGAAGGGAGAGAGAGGAAATGAGAGGCCAGGAAGAGAAGACAGAGAAGAGCAGACACCAGGAGACAAATGGAAGTGTGCAAAAATGAAGACGGAGTGGAACAAAGCGCAGTTTGTAAGACACAAAAAGGGAGATGGAGGAAGTTGTGGTGACTGATCATTTAGCCTCCGAAACTCCAAATTTGACAGCGCTGCAGCTCCACTCTTCTCACATTTGCATCACTTCCATCACTCGGACACACACTCACGCACAGGGAGACACTTTGGGCAGCGTGTGACCGCCAACTTGTCCATGTGTTGTGTTCCGTCTTTTCTTCCACAGTAGTGAAATAGGCAGTAGCCTGGACCGTGGCCTTGTGTGAGTGTGTGTGTGTGTGTGTGTGTGTGTGTGTGTGGTAGATGGGGAGGGGAAGGGGTTGTCAGTTCAGGCCTGAACAGGAGGTGTGGGATCCAGAAAGCTGGGGGTCCCATGTGAGAATGTGGCCATCGTCAGCGCTGCCGTGGCAGGCCTCGGCACCATCTGTGCTCCCAGCAGGGCGCCCAGCGCGTTCTCCGCCACCCAGACACATATGGACACACAAAGGTGCTCACTTTCCCTCTCAGTGTGTCTCTCTCATGGACACGCAGTCGCACATACACGCCTCGCTCGCTGGGAGCACAGAGAGGCACACTGGGGACCGAGCGGCGAGAGATGGGAGGACGGATGATGAGTTTGTTGATTGTGCAATGAGCAGGATGATGGCGTCTTGGTGATGATGCTGATCTAAGTGTGATGACTTCAGATCCATTATTAGTCAGCAAACGACCCAGCTGTGCTCCGAAACGCTCACAAAGTCACACCTTTTATTTTCACTGTAAGGACACAAATGTTGGTTCTTTGGCTTCATTATGGAACACAAGCCGGTGTGAAGTCTGCTTTCATCCTATCGCTGTGATTCATTACAAAATGAGCTGTGGATCCACTTCAGAAACTGAAGGAGGAATTACATTTAGAGAGCCAGTTCAATCCATAATGGTGCATTAACTGTGAAGCTACAGCTAGCTTAGCATTATACACTGTATACAAAAACTGAAGCAGCCACAGCAGCATCACTCTTTGGTTTGTGAACTTCTGTTTTGCAGGTTTGGCATTTGACCATCGACATCTTTGTTTTTTAAAACTATTTATGATGAGACTCGGTAACAACTTCTCAATCACAAGTCAGCTCCGTCCTCAAACAAACTCTGCTTTGTCGTCTATTTTCCTCTAAATGGGATCAATATTTACAACATTAACATCATGCTGTATTGAAGTAGACTTGAAACTAGCAGCGGAGACCATACACTTAACAGGAAATTGTTGATTGAGGAAGCAGATGAAGTAGGAAGTGGTGTCATTTTCCCATAGACTTCTATAAAATTGGACTTCTTGTTGCCCCCTGCTGGCTGTTAGTAAGAATGCACATTTGACTTAACTTTAACACCCTGAGAATATGTTTGTCTTTTTATTTGCAAAGAACTGCAAATAGGAAAACAGCTAGCTTGGAGTGCTAGCATGGCCCCAACAAAGTCCATTATTTGCATTCTTTGTCTTTAGCCTCCTGCTAACTTAGAGCAGCTAACTAAACAAATCAATTGTTAAAAACAGCTGTTGGCTCATTATTGTGCTTCCTAACATGTATTAAAATCATATCAAACAGAATAATATAAGATAGAAAGACGATAAAGGTCCATTTCAACCAGTCCTTTGTGGCTGCTAGCGACACAGTATTAGCTGTAGCATCGCCGGTACCGTTTAGAAAGGAATTAAAAGTGAAACCGCTTTTCTTGAGACAAATAAATACAAGTCTTAAGTTTTGTTTAGAAGCCAAAAAAAGCCTCATTTGCTGCAAATTTGCTGCAAGTTTTTGTTCATAATTTCCAAATACCATGAATGCTACCTGTATGCTAGCTAGCAACAAGATGCTAACTGTATGAGTTCATTTTCACCCTCAGAACTAAACTTTTCCTTTGCTCTGTTTCCCTCCACTCACTTCTTTTTCTTCTGTACCAGTACATTCATAAATCTCAAGTCAATACATCTTTTTACGAGCTTTTTAACAGTCGTCGTGTCGACTCAGTTTCCTCTAGTTTTATTTTTTAGGTTATCAAAACAATGAAGAAAAACAAATAAGCTGACAGCTGTACAGAAAAAATGTAAAATCAACAGTAAATCCAGAGCATCTATACATGGCAGCATGTGTGTTTGATATAAATGCCTCGTTTTAAAAATGACATTATGTTCACAGCGCCGAGAGAGATCAAGATGGCAGCATCCGGTGTGCACGATGCAGAGGAACGTTTTAAATGGAAACCGCACCAGAGGATAATACATCAGAGAGAGAATCAGCCACAGATGATGAGGTTTGCACGTCTGGAATCCAACGTGAACATATCTGCTGATAGCTGAACACCTGATTACACTTCTGCCACACATACGCTCATTTATTTTAGTCCATATTATTTCATGTGTACATCTGCAAGCATTTCAAATTGTGAAGAATTGGTATAATTTACAGGCGTTCTGTCCGAGATGATTCGAGTCGACTGTATGTGTAGAGGTGGAAAACACGGATCACTTCAGCTCAGCTCACACTCACTGACTGTAAAGGGTTTTCTTTTTTCTAGCTGTTTGTTCACACGTTTCTGATGCACTACTGCTCATGCATCCGTAACCGATTTCATCAGCGGTCGTACTGTTATAGTAACATGGAGTCTGTTGCTATCCTGATCTACACCTACACAGTTTATCAGGGTAACCCATCACTGGTGACACTAATCATATGTTTGGTTGGTTGGATTTGTGTCTTTCTCAATTTTTTAAAAACAAGTGAAGTACTGGTGAACGCAGGTGAGCTGACAGCAAGTTTTACAGGATTTAAATTCCATTTTATTTATATAAGCACCAATTCACAACATCTCTCATCTCAGCACGTCACATGGTGAGGTGACGACAATTTCACACAGAGAAACACAACAACTCCAAACTTTCTGCATTTAGTTCTTCCAAACTTCTCTGATTTCTTCCTACCATCACCTGCTCATCTGAACTCTAGTGGCACAGAACTATCATCCATTCAGTCCTCTCCTCCATCTTTCTCCGTCTCCGTCCCACCCTCCTCTGCACAGACCTACATTTTCTGCCTCCACAGCCTCCCATACCTCTTCCTCCTGCCCGCTGACCCTCCTGTCTTGGCCCCCAGCCCCCCTCTGAAGCTGCACCTGCCTCATTTACGGTGTTGCTGAGCTCTCCTCCACCTCCCCACACCTCCATCTTCCTCGTACCTAGCACCCCCGGCCCTCTGACCCCCTCTTTCTCTCCTCTCCCTCCGGCCCCCCAGCCTCCCTCGAGCGGCCCCTGTCCCTCCATCTAGGGCCTCCAGCTGGCTGATGAGTTCATTAGGCCCAGAGCTCTGCCAAGGAGCATGGCGGTGTTTGGGCCAAAGCGGGAGGGCATCAGGGGGCCCCTGGTGGCCATTGGGCACAGGCCATGGTCATTGGAGTCGGGACAGAAAAGTCCCACAATGTCCCACATGTCGATATGCAGACTCTGTCCATTCTTGGAAGCCGGAGACTGTTATTTTGTACATTAGCAATCTGGTTTGGGGCTTGTTTCTCCCTGAAACTTCAGCGGGAAGAGCACGAGGCGTTGTGGTTTGAAGGGGTCCACATAAACAATGAGGCAAACAGATTTCTAATAATCCCCACAGGTCGCAGTGACATCTGGCCCCACACTTGAGCGTTGGCTCAATTAATTCGGAAAACACAAAACAAAAAGCGCCAGGGGCAAAGATCTGGGGGACTTAACAGAACGCTTTGTATGTGTGTATCAGTGTGTGTGTGCGTATTGATTGTGGCATTTGATCAAGTCAGCTGTGGTGTATGTGTGTGTGAATTTTGTTCAAATTAGTGGACGTATACAGCTGCTTTACAGACGCCGATTTAATCAGGGGTTGTTTTTTCCTCCTTATGAAATAACAACAAAAAGGCATGTTAGTGTGGAAGTCTGAACTTCTCCCTGTTCAGACGCACTCCCACGGTCCTCTACCTGCAGCTTCACCGCACCGTGTCGTTCTCTCCACTCTCACCTTTTCCCTCCTCCGTCCTCCGCTTCCTTCTTCTCGGCGGCGGGTCACCTGGGGTCGGGGCCTCCGTGGCTGGGCTCAGGTGTAGCCTCAGCTGGGCAGGAGGGGGGAGGACGGAGGGGGAGAGGAGAGGAGAGGAACTGGAGAGGAGAAGAGAGGCGAGGCGAGGACAAGGATTCTGTCCCACAGGCGAACCAAGAGGGAGACCGTCGAAAAATAGGAAACAAACACGTGTGTTCGCGCAAGTAAAAAGGAAAAAAAAAGAAAAAAAGACAACAGCTTTGTCCCTCACCCCTCTTTTCTACACCTCCCCCATCTTCTCTCTTCCCCTCTTTCTCTCTCACTCTTTCTCTCCTGGGAGAGGCCTGGCCGGGCTTGGCCTGAACGCCATCTGCTGCATAATGTAACGGGATGGAACTCCAAATCCTTCATTTCCACTCACTGCCTGTCATCTGTGTGTGTGTGTGTGTGTGTGTGTGTGTGTGTGTGTGTGTGTGTGTGTGTGTGTGTGTGTGTGTGTGTGTGTGTGTGTGCACGCGTCCACTCATACAGTTGCACACGTACGCTCAAAGGGTGTGAATGTTTGGGCGCGTGTGAGATCTCATTTTACGGATGTTGTGACATCAGCTCGTCCGGTGATGATGTTGAGTGACGGTTCCATGAAATAAAAGGTGAAGCCAAATGTTTGTGTGTTTTTAAAAAAAGAATTATTCTGCTGTTCTGGTGGGTTTCACTGCAGCCACGGAGGAAGCAGACACGACTCTTCCTTCCAGCGTCACTGCGTCGTTCGTGATCCATTTTCAGATGCAACAGAACCTCTAAATGAAAAAGTCTTTTAAACCTGAACTCCTGGGAAATCGGGCCGAGAGTGGCACCTTGCCAGAGATGTCACAAATTTGCTTTTTGTTTACAAGTTAACACACAAAAGTGCACACACACAGAGTTGTGTTTAAGCACCCCACCCCTCTCTGCAGCGCCGGTAACCTGGAGGTGCAAAGAGTTGTCCCTCCAGGTCCCTGTGGGGCCACCATGAATTGGGGGGCCATCTGTTTTCCGGTAATAAGCTTTCTCTTCATTCTCTCGCTTTCCCTCTTCTCCGCTCCGTCTTCCTCTCTGCGTTTGTTTGATTCCAGTTTTGTTTTGGACGTTTTTCTCTCCATCTCCCCCTTCGCGATCTCACACAAAGACATAAAAAGACAAGAGAGAGAGAGAGAGAGAGCCGGTACGAGAGGCTGCGTAGCTTCTGGACATAAACTCGAATGCTGTGAGTTTAGGGGAACAGAGACATGGTGAAATATCACAGCGTGAACCCTGAACCCTGACCAGCTATCCATGGCTGTTGACATAAAGTAAACGTGACACATCCCTCTTCACAGAAACCCAAACACCCGCCGCCTCCTTCCAGCTGCTGGCCAGGCGCTAAAGTCTGCATTCGGTTTTATTTTCTTTGTTGCATCCGTGTTGTACGGGAGCCCTGACAAAACTTACGTCTTTTCCAGCACATGCTAATAACAACAATAATCTGGATTTCGCTGAGCTGCACCACCTCATCGCTAACAGGCTCAGAAAGCACTCCCATCATCCTCCTCTGCTGGAGCCGCCACCTCGCCGGCGAGCCGCTGACGTCCGCCTTGATTGTTTAAGTTTTTGGTTTGGAGAAACATTTGGTATTAGATGGCACTGGATCGATCAGAATAGTTGCCATGGCTACGGTGTGATGTGATGGGGAGAGGCTGAAAGGAAAGGGGAGCAGAGGAAAGTGGACTCGAGTTCACATCCACCTCGTGCACACACACACACACACACACGGCCATACATACATTAACACAGCGGAGAGCGGCCCTCGAGTGTGAATGGAGAAATGTCCAAGGTCCTGCTTTAAAAGAACTTCGCCTGCAAAACTGTAGCAGGACAAAAAAAACAAAAAAAAAAACAACACGTGTTTGCAGCTGTGCGTGTGCTCCTGCATGCATGTACCAATTCAAAACCTAACACCGCGCAATACACAGTTATGTTTCATTACAGGCCGTGCATGACAACATCGATATGTCATCTGATATTGTTCATTATCCGGGCTGTAGCATTATCCGATTTATGCCTTTCTATGGCAGGTTTCAATACAGCCGAGTGTTATATCATGATTATGAGCGGTCTGGGCGCTGGGATGCTGTCTGCATCTCATTGAGGCAGAATGAAGTGGATCAATATACCAGAGGGGGCTGAATCTGGGGGCTCTGCATGTACGAGAGCCAGTGTGTGTGTGTGTGTGTGTGTGTGTGTGTGCAGACAGCCTTGGGAGATCAGAGTGCACAACTGCTTGCGGCCTCAAACAGTGTCTCTCTTTCTGTCTCTCACGCACACAGCTGTTTTTTTTTTTTCTCTTTATCTTGCTGCAGCAACAAACACAGACTGTTTTAAGCGCAGCAACATTTAGATGCAGCGCCGGTATAATCACACAGTATATCAGCCTCCAGACTGCTTTGTTGCAAACTTCACGAGGCTATATCTCTTCAGTGACGCAGCAGGCAGGCAGGAGTCGGGCTCTCGCTTGCTCTCATTTAAGTGCAGATTTACAAGCTGTTTGCGACAGGAGCTTAGGTGCCTTTTCGGGATGCGTTGCGCCTAGTTGGGAGGAAGCTGCCGTGTGAATACATCTGTTGTGTCATCCAAAGTGCAGCAAACAAGCTGTCAGGCATTCTGTGTTATGAAATTGAAAAATCGGAGCCCTCTAATAGCTCAGGTGCTTTGTTGGTTTGTTCTGAGGAAAGGATTTGTTCTTGTTGGAGGAATATTTTTATTACCTTCATGCACACACACACACACACACACACACACAGCAGCATTGTTGCCTCACAATTACACTAATTTAATGCCCCATTCCCCTCTATTAATCCCGAATTCAGTCCACATTTTTATTCTTGCTTTAAATGAAGGGGCTGCCACATGCTTCACTCCAGACAAAAGGGAGGTTAGATTTATTCTTCATTTGGGGCAGTGTGGGTGGTGGTGGTGGAGGAGCGCTCGGCGTGGAGGGGCGGGGGTTCATGCATGGGCATAACCCGGCCCCTAAAGGAAGGCCCCCGCTGCCAGCTGCCAGCCATAATTAAGCAGCCCTGCCGTGTCTATCACTGATTATGTTTGACCTGGCTAATAAGGCGAGCGTGTGCCACCTACGTGTGGCGGGAGAGCACGGCGGCCTGCGTCACGGCGCCCATTGTCCTCTCTCAGACGAGGTTATTAGTTTGATGTATTACTCGTGACAAAAACGTGTGTGTTGCTCAAACATCAGTTGCTTTGATACACGCGGCGCTCGGCGTGGCGTACGGCCGAACGGCGGGGGACGCAAAACAGTTTCTGTCGTCTCCACAATGTCAACTTTTCAAGAGGAAAGCTGAGTTCTAACGATACAGAACAACGACTACTGCAGCCGACCCAAAACGAGTGACAGTTCCAGAGAGGATCAGTTCTTCTTAAATCATCATCTGCTCAAACATCTCTGGTTTACTTCAAACTTCTTTATTTTTAATCATGAAATATGCAGATTTAAAGCGTCATCTTTTTTCTTTATCTAAAAATCTTGTCCAGCCACTTTCAACACATTGAGGCTAAAACAACATTATCTCAGGAACTATTAAATTAAAAGTCTGAAATGTTCATCGTTATCAGTTTAGAATTAATGTCATGAAACAAGCAGCTCTTTAAGCAAAGATTAACAAAGAAATTAATCATGCAGAAGCAAACGAGTGACAGTTTTTTAGACTTCAACACGATCAGAGCTCATTTGATCGACTTGTTTTAAAAAAAAAAACCGTGCTGAAATGGGGTTGAAATTACAAATCTCAGAAAGCATTTGCTATATCAAGGTAACATTTCCCAAATACCGTTATAAATATCCAGATTTTATGCTGGACATTTCTCTCAAATTGTTCTAAATGATGATGGTTAGAGATGGAATGAAACTATTATTTTCACAACAGACTATATGTGTGGTTTGAAGACTCGTGTTTGGGATTTTGCTGTCGCCATCTTTGCATTTTTAGAACTAAAAGACAATCACTAGGTAGAGCTGCCCTTCCTTTATCATCTGTTGTCCTCCAGATGGGACCATAATTTACGAAATGATCATCATGCTGTATTGAAGGAGACTGGAAACCAGTGACTGACACCATTAACTCATGAGGAAAATGTTTGCTGAGGTAACAGATTAAGTGAGAAGTTGGTTCATTTTCACATTGACTTCTATACAAGCGGACTTGTTTTTGCAGCTCGCCCCCTGCTGGTTGTTGGAAAGACTGCAGGCATAACCACATCTTATATATACAGTGGATAGGCAGAGCTCCTCCTAGCAAGCTAGGAAACAACAAGAGCTTTGGTCAGTGTTGCTTATCTCACAATTTCAGCTCTTGTTTAACTGTATGGCTGTTATGTTAGCAATAGCTCTGACTGTAGTGCTCACGACATAGAGACACAAAACTCGTCCAGACGATGCAGAACAGAAAAAAAAATACTACAATACCCATGAGCCTCGGGTGCTTTGGATTAGAGGTCAGTCAGAGGTCGGAGTCTTTGCTGCCTTGTTAGAGCTGAGAGCAAAACACGGGGCTATAATTTACCCTCAACTGACTGATTTAAGAGTCGGGTTCTTAAAACTGTCATCTGGTGCAAACAAGTGAATCTGAAGCTGGAATTCTAATGATGGTGAAGCTCTTGATTTGAGTTTTAAATCTTAAGTTGAACAATTCTTCCAGTTGAGACTTATATAACACTACGCCTCTTTTTTTTAAATTCATGAACTTGCAGAAGCCCTCCAGGGTCTTTTTGGGGGTATAAAAACAGGTATAGATATATGTTCATCATGTCTGAACAACATCAAGATAACATTCTCACTGACCACCACCACGACCTATTCCTGAGCAAACCGAGTGTCCATTACAGCAGACACACAGCACATCAGGCTGAGTGTCCGTCTGATTCAGTCAGTGCTGCACAACTGCTGTATTTCCAGCGTGGGCACACCCCCTCGCTCAGCGGAGGCCTCGGTCGGAGCTCAGCCCTGCTGCTCATCAGCTAATTAAGTAAAACAGCCTCGTTGAATTACACATAATAATCAGCCACAAATTTTCTCAGCGGATTCATTCTGTTTTCATTTTTTGTCTAATTTCTACAGCGTGGTGATTTTTTGATTGCAAATTGAATGATTTTAAAGTTTCAAACTAAACAAGATGTGATGATGGTACCTCGGGCTAATTTTAAGAACAAACGATAAATCTATCAACCATCAAAACAGGAGAATTATCCTGTCATCTATGGAAAACCATCCTCAGACCAGTGCAAGTCCTTCCAGTAAGACGTGTTTATTCCTACTTGTGTAAAGATCACTGTCTTCCCAAATGGCAACCCCAGGGAGGGGTATCCTTTAGTCAGCGCCTTCGCCTGCATGTACGCCAACATTGCAGCAATCAGTATAAATTAATAATAAGTGAATCAAAGTGCTTAATTTAATGGAGGCTATGAAAGATTAATACCTGACATTATCCAAGCTGCTGTGCTGTAAGGGGAACCACCCATGCCCGAGGTAAACCAATCGCATTTCTATGAATATGACATTAGACACGTTGATGTGATGTGTTACATCAATGTCAGCCAGTCTTCAGTACAGCAAGTCTGGATAGAAAGTCCACCGACTGTGACTGGTCTATTTCTGTCTGCCTGCCTCCCTCCCTCGCTGCCTCTCTGGGTCTAGAGGCGAGAGATCAGTTCAGGGTGGAGGAGAGCTGGTGTTTGGCCTGAGGGGCCCTTGGACACAGATTCTGTCATTGTTCCACAGCTGCCACTCCGTCCCTCCTCCCTCCCTCCACCCCCACTTCACTCCGTGGCCATCCTCACCTTTAGGGCGTCCCCTGCTACCCCGCCTCCCTAATGAAGAGTGACACGCGTCCGGAGGATCTGATCTAGTCTGAAACCGGGCCCTTGCCTCCTCTGTTTTGTCTCATATTATTGACTGCGCTGGCTCACACTGAGCTGCGGTGATGAGAAGAGCGCCATATACCCAAGAGGCATTGCTCCCAAATCGGAGGGGGGGGGGGGCTCAAAGGGCAGATGCAATTGTATGAAATCTTGAGGACCTAATTGTCTTTATTCATGAGCTGTGTGATTGATATTAGGGGAAAATGAGACTCTCTAATTGTCCTCTTATATGAGGAATTTCTTACAGGCTCTGTGTGTGTGTTTGTGTGTGTGTGTGTGTTGTGTATGGGTGTGTGTGTGTGCACTACTGGGTGAGATATCAAACTGACAACTCCTAAAGGGCATCTATGCAGCGCTCTCCCGACATATCACTTGAAATGATTCACGTTGCCTTGTTGTCCTTTCTGACAGTTTCTTGCCTTTATGGCGTCCACCGGATCCAGAAACAACATTACGAGGAAGAAATGGATACGCAGCCTCTAAAAAGAAATGGCAGGCAACTTTTATGTTTTCCTCAAGGCCTGTGTGTTCAGAGGGTAGTCAGGCGTGCCATGGAAAAGGTCTTTATTACTGTAATTTTCCCTGCAGCGCTTTAGTTACTCCAATACAGCTTTCGCATTACAAGAAACAACAAACGTTATGTCCTCCATCGTTCTGCTCCTCCATCAAACAGAAATAATCTGGGTGGAAACGGCATCGGATCACCGCTGGACTCTAAAATAGCGCTGACTGTCTGGTTATTTGACTGAACTTGACTAATCAAGCTTCACAGAAGGAGTCTAGTGTTGTACTTTCTCCACTACGGTCTGACTGGTGTAGATAGTGAGAGTCTGCACAGACCGACAACATTCATGCATCCGTTGAGATTCTGTATTTTTGCTATCATCAACAGAAAAACCATGAAATAGACCGAACCAACGATGACACGTGTTTGTATCCAGGCCCACGTACAACCTTCTGCTCATGGACGTGCTGCTACAGCAACGAATGTGGATTCATTTAATCTCAGACTCAACAGTCTTTAACAAAATCCACCATGTTGCTTTTGGAAGCTGTTTATGTATAAAATAAACCACACAATGGTGAAAAGATTTAAATCCTGACCGCCCAAAGGAGGCTCAGCACACACTCAGCACTGCCCAATCTATCGTCCATCCATCCATCCATCCATCCATCCATCCATCCATCATCTCTACACCACTTAATGCTCACTAGGGTCGCTGGAGAGGCAGGTTCACCTGGACAGGTAACCCGTCTATCACAGGGCTACACGTAGAGACAGACAACCAAGCACACTCACATTCACACCTACAAATCACCAGTTAACCTCAACATGTTTTGGACTCTGTGGGAGGAAGCCGGAGAACCCGGAGAGAACCCACGCTGCACGGGGAGACTCCACGCAGAAAGATCCCGGGTGTCCTCACTGGGACGCAAACCAGCGACCTTCTGGCTGCGAGGCAACGATGATAACCACCGACCCACCTTTTCACATACTATCTTTTAAGTACTTAGCTTTAAAATACTTTGTCATCCACCTGTGGAGATTAGAGTGGACTGTTGTGCCATTTTTGCACTAAATCACCCAGAAACCACCTCTCAGTCACAGAGCATGTCCAAGGTAGGGCCCACATGGAGCTGTCCGTTAGCACACAGGATGTACAAAGCAGGAATAACTGATGTTCTTCTTTTCTGTGTCCGGTTGCTGCCTCAGCCACTTCACCCTACATCTGCGCTTCCAGCAGCATTTAATTGGCGAAATAAACTCAACATACGTCACACATACTTGAATGCAGCTCTTCCTCCAGCGCTCCAGTAATGGGTCCACAGTGAGTCAGTCCAGCTACAAACCGACCTGCACCTATCCGCTGCACACGAGGCATCCCACCGACCCATAATCTAAATCCACTTGGGGAAACACCTTGACTGGCTCAGGTAGGCAGAAATTAATGTGTTTATGTGGGCCAACGTGCACGCACACACACACTCAGGAAACGGAGTGTGTGTTTCTGCATGTGTGCGTTAGTACAAGTGTGTGTGTGTGTGTGTGTGTGTGTGTGTGTGTGTGTGTGCACCCACCAGTGTAATGTGATAAGCTCCAGCAAAGCACATACCTGATGCCATTAAATGCAATTTCCCCTGTGTGTCAGCCGAGCCATTTGTCAGCTGCTAACACTGCACGCTTTATTAAAAACCTCATCCGCTTCAATTAACTGCGCCCGCAAAGCAGTTTAACTCCACTCTAATCCTGTCAAGATGTTTAAACAGGCCTTACGTACAGTAGGTACATCATTTCAAAACCTGTCACTGACTTTTTCTCTATTTTTTTTTTTACTCGTCGCGTACAGGGAAAGTCCGCTCAGTGGGAGTGTTTGTCTGTGATTCTGCCCCGGCACTGACACAAGTCTTGGAGGGGCATCATCCTGGCGCCGCCCATCATGCTCACACGTTCTCTACCGCAATTCGAAAACACTTTTTGTGCGACTACACAGTAAATTTAAGGCCAGTAACTGTAAAATCAAGCTTTAATTTTGGTGCGGTAGCGAGCAGCTGTGTCCCTCTATGGTTTGTCTCTTTGCTTAACTGGGTTATGACTGACAGAAGGCACAGTCGTGACCAAAGTAGTTTGTTTTGGGAAAACAGGATTCAGCTGAACAGGAAGCAGAATGCTGGGATCCGTGTGAGCTGATTACAACATGCGGGAACACAACAAGGTGTTTTCTCTACACGTGGAACGGGACGCCACTGCCCGACGGTCGCTTCGCTGTGATTGGCAGCTTGTGCTCGTTCTTCACACAGCCTCGTCTGACGCCATTAATATGTAAAACTCCTCCAGCTGCATTTGTTAGCATCGACAAACTGACTCCTCAGACCACGCAGACGTTCAGATCTGGTGTTTCTCAGCAGCAGTTCAGGCTTTATTGAGATGATGCTGCAGGAATTGGTGCCTCGTTGGGGCACTTACTGCTAATTTTGCTTAATAATGACAATATTAAAGTTACCAATGCCAGTGTTTTGATGTTTTCGCTTTGTGCTTCACGTGTGCACAACAATTAAGGAATGATGCAGGATACACTGTAAAAAACACAAAACAAAACTGTGATTTATTATCATTTGTTCTTGTTTGTTTTACAGATGTTTTTAAAATACAAGAGAAAATAAATCAAACTCCCAAACAGACTGTGGGTTCACATTGCCTATGTTAAGAGAGAATTGAAACCAGAAGAACCATAAATGTGCCTTTTTCAAAAAAAGAAAATAAATACGTGTATAAATTCAGAGTAACAGACTATCAAATCTGACATTTAATTTCATGTCATAAATATTTTCTAACTGTTAAATTCAAGTTTTTTAATGGGTATTTTTTAATCGGTATAATTGGTAAAATACATCAAATGACAAATACCAGAAAGAGAATTATTGGTTCCATAATTTTACACAGATTTGTTTGTTAAATGAGAGACATCTTGTATAATTGCAGCCATTTCCACAACTTATCACATTATTATATTATATTGTAGATAATGAATGCATGTCGATACCCTACATTAAGCAGCCATTGATATAAAGTACAATTAAGGCTAAAAATTGTCTTTTAATTAAAGTACATGACTGTGTTTTGATCTGCTGGTTATTTCCGCTCATGTCTGACTAAACAGGTGAGTGCTGGTGAGTCAGGTGGGAGGTGGACTGGGTTCTGACTGGCCTGTAAAGCCGAGAGTCTGTCTAGTTGTAGCGACTAAACTGAGCGTCTTAAATAAGTGGAAAATCCCCCAAGAAGAGCACGATGGCCCGGCTGAGCACTGGATGTCTGAACTACGACGTGCAGAACTGTCCAACATGGACGCTGAGAGCATGACTGAGAAGTATTCAGTCGATTTATGTCGCCCCAGTTCACAGCATATTTCATCTCACAGCACTTCACAGAGTAAGTTATGAATCTGCCTCTGGATTCCCTGTGAGCGAGCAGTCGGCAAACAAGAGAAACCCTCCGACAGAACCGGGCTCAGGGAAGGCGGCCATCTGCCTTGACCGCTCGGGATGAGGTCGGATTAAAGAGAAAGTGTCCAGAGCACGGAGCAAGGTTTGTTCCTGGAGGCTACAACAGGAAAACAAAGACAATCCGACAAGAAGCTGACTGGCTGGAATGTACATCACAGCCAGCTGATGAAGGGAACGAGGTGCAGGCAGGTGAGGATCAGGTGACTGTGATTGGCTGGGAAGCAGCGAGGGTCAGGAATGAAAGCAAAGGCGAAGGAATGTCGGGGGCTGAAACGACAGAACGGGTTAGCGGCAGGCAAACAGGCATAATGAAACCGATTCCAAGGTCTGGAAGCAAACATTTCCAACCCTGAGCAAATGTTAACTTTCTTCATTTTAACCTTCAAGTCATGTTCTTTTTCTACACTTGTGCTCTGAAGAATAAAAAAGAAAAAGAGGACGGAGAAAAAAAAAAAAAGAAAATCCTCTCACAAAAATGTCCCCAAGTCCAAAGGATTAAATCTGCTCCCCCCCACACACACACAAGGATACCACACATGCTCTTCTGCTTTCTCTCTAGCGCTGACACACATTCAAACTCCAACACACACACACACACACACACACACACACACGGCCATGCCAGCAGGGAGGTGATGGTTAGCATGGTGCTGTCACCGGGGGATCCTGGGTGGGGTTTGCAGGAAAGGGAGAGGTGTAAATTGGGTGAGCGCTGGGTGCAAAGCCTTGTGAGTGAAGGCTTGGTGCTCTTCCTCTGGATGCTTTGTCACTCACACACAGCCCAAGAGAAACAGGTGGTGGGTGAGGTGAAGGCAGCGAGGGGGGAGACGCAGCTCGGCTCAGCTGTCTGCTCTCCATCCTGTTTGTATTGTGTCTTTCACGGCTGCTCTTCCTTTAACCTCTTTGCCTACTTTTCCTTGTCGTCCAACTATGAAACACTTGATTAGATTTCCAGCAGAAAAACAAGGCGGGGAGGAGGGACGGGGGAAAGTCCGGGGGAAAAAGATGCGATTGTGACGGTGTTGACCATGAGTAAACAGGTTTATCCCATAATTTCATATCTATCCACTTGACGTTGATGAAATTTGAAAGTGTAATCAGCGAAACGAAAGCTAAAGGCGAGCAGGTGTGACTTGCCTTTGATCATAACGGAGACCAATTGCAATTAGACCCAAAATGGCTTGACGGCGGTATCAGGGGGCCGCTTGCAGATTATGTATTTTTAATCAAAGTTGTTAGCATCTGTGATGGATGCCCGTTTTGCTCACACCAGCCTCTGATGGCATACATCACATTTGCCATAGCTGTGAAATATCAGCGCGTGTAAGCTGCCCATTAGCTGCACGGAGAGCTGCACATCGCCCTGCCATGTGACCTCCCGCCTCACACAACTGGTGCATGAGAGCACATTAGAGAGGACGCAAGCTGAAAACCAGGAAGGACTGCAACACACACTCCATAGGTTTACAGAATGTGCAGCGTTTGTAGCGTTTCTCCTTTTCGTTATCCTGTTTTCTACTCACGTCCAATAAGGAAAACAGATTCCACAAACCAGGACAGACGAGGAAAAATAGGAAGCAATGTAGCTGCTATTAGAAATGAAGATTCAAAAGCAGGAACAATTTAAAGCTACATTAACAATAAACACAGTACTGACAATAGACCACAGCAGGAACTTTTAAAGGAGCATCTTTGTGGGTGTTTTTAGAGGATATCCAAGGAGGTAAGAGGCCCTGCAACAACCACAGACTGCATACTTGTACAAATGCTTCCATAAACTATGGAAAAGACTGCTACGTGGAGCCTGACACTGATTGGTTCAACCTGGAAAGGACTAATCGGTTAAACTCCAAGAGTCGAGGGTTGCAAGATGAATTCCAGAAATGTAATTCTGAAAAGCATCCTTTAGCCTAAACTGCAAAAAAAAGATGAAAAAAATACTTAAAGTAAACCAGGATAATCCATCCATCCATCATCTATACATCATCAATTAACCTCAGCATGTTTCTGGACTGTGGGAGGAAGCTGGAGAACCCAGAGAGAACCCACGCTGCACGGGGAGAACATGGAGACTCCACGCAGGAAGATCCCGGGTGTCCTCACCGGGACGTGAACCAGGATAACAATTAAAAAACAACAATAACAGCAAAAAGCCAAGAATGCAGCCAACTCATCTCTCTGGTCACTGGTTTAAATGGATGGAACTCTACACGGTTGCATCCTTTTGGATGCACCTTGAGCTCAGAGGCTCACCTGAGATGGTCAATGATACAGAAAGTCCCAGTCTGAAATTTGACAAGATTTGTACTTTAGGTTTGTTCTAAAACCCTGGAAGACCGTCATCCATACACTACAGTCTCAAGGTGGAAATACTCCATCCATGGTAAAGAACTTAATGTTGAAATGAAAGAAATGTGTAAAAACTCCCGACATGCATGTTTGCAACAGAGCAGGACTCCTACAGACTGGATGTGTCCTCACCGCAGATTACTTTGACTGATGTGTTCTGCTCGTATCATATAATAAATTCCAATAAATATCTTCTGTTGTTGTTGTTGTTGTTGTGCACGTTGGCCTATTAGTGCATGTGCGCTGCTGCATGTTTGTGTGCTTCAGCCACCTCCAGGGACGCTGGGGGTCGTGAGTCTCTGTTGTTTTGAGGGTGAATAGCTGAAAACTTTTGGAAGTGTGCAGGATGGCGGTACAGATTTTTCAATGAATCGAGCTTCCTACTGCATCTGTGATGCAACAACGCTGATGAGAACGGAGAGAGTCAACTAAAATGTTGACTTTTTTTGGTGTGTGTGGTCAGGGCAACCGTTTTCACACACACAGTGATTGGATCCATTTTTAATATGAAAACATGGATTATCGCAGCTTTAAAATGAAAAAAATCACAACTGCATTGTCTGTTTAACAGCATCGAACCTTTTGAAAATCATCATCAATACATTTTTAATTGTTCTTATTAAATGACAACTTATTAGAACTAATCATCAATATTTATGACTGTTTTTGTCAAATTGTGTTTGTGTGAAATCAGCTGATGAGAACGGTGAGAGTCAATCAAAACATTCAAGTTCTATTAAATCAGAGCAATGAGGTGAAAGATTTTAAAAAGCAATGTAGAGCTTTTTAGAACCTTCAGAACCCAGAACTATACTGTTGTTCTTCATGTGTTTCATCAACACACAGTCATTCGATCTATTGCTGACATACAAATATGGATTATAGCAGCTTTAAAATAAAAAGTCCCAACGGCAGCTGCATTTTTTTTTTTGCCTTCGAGTCTTCTAAATATCATCAATAAATGTTTAATTTTGTCTTATCAAAGGACAACTTACGAGAGTTTACGCAGCATAAATATTCCATATTTACAAGGACTGTATTTGTCAGCTTGTGTGTGTGTGTGTGTTTGTGTGTGTTTGTGTGTGTGGCCCCTAACTCGACCATGTGCTAACCCCACACAGCTGCAGAGCCCCCTTGAGGGTTTGTCGCACAGGCAACAGAGGAAGGGCGGCGGTGGAGGGGTGGAGGGGGTGGAGGAGTGGTGGAGGGGGGGGAGCGAACTGAACACTCATTTTCATGCCGCACTGTTCTGGCAAAGACATTGTACACCGCTGTGGTTGTGCGTCTCTAGTGCTATAGCTCAATCTTTTTAGGCCTGTCAGTTAGGGTTTTCATCAGACAATTCTCTGGGCGCCGAGGTTGGAAAGCTGATTGTGTACTTCGGTGTGGCAAATGTGTTCCCTGTGTGTGTTAATGCATGTGTACAGGAGATAGAGGAAGAGACAAGGGGACTCTTCAGAGGGAATTAAGAAGAACAAAATCGGATTGTTGTCTCAGGTACATGCGGATGCGGAGAATACAAATTAATTCTTTTCATATGCCTCGGCTGAATGAAAAGGACGCTTATCGGCGCATTTGTCAGTCCGCGGTTTCATAAAACTACACAAACGCGGTTTTCTGCACACTTCTTGCAGACGGCTCAGAGTCCAGCCTGAAAACAGTAATGGAGAAACCAAGGAGTCTCAGGTTCCTCAAATATCCCTGTCAATCAAACGCCGTTTCCTCTGAGTGCGTTTTCTATCTGTCAAGGGTCATAGAGAGTGAGGATGAGACCCATCCCCTCCCTGCCTCCCCCCCCGACTCCTCCATCTCCTCCACCTCCAGCCCTCCCTCCTCTCCTGCTCCTTAGAGGTGTATCTCTACCTTGTGCATCACGTCTGGGCATGACCTGTTGCTAGGTAACCCTGGGTCACAGCTGCACACTATGGCAGACCCTTTTTTTTATTTATCAGTGAGTTATGTGGGAGACGGGGGCTGTAATTTATTAGTTTGATATTGGGCAGGCAGCGCAAGTTTGGGATTGTAAAAAGAAGAGACGGCCTATAGCTCATCAAAATGCTTATTCTGATCCCGGGCCTCGGTTGGCTGAAGAGATTCACAACAGAGGGGATCACAACATTATAAATTCATCTGCTTTTTACTAAGAAAATCAAGCATCTCCAACAACAAAGCCAATGGTAATGCACTTTCCATGCTGGTAATTGAACAGATGTGGTCAGAGCTTAGAGGACCGAGGAAGAGGAATTCATCTCGGTACAGTATGTGACTGATTCATGTCCAAGGATGAAGTGGGTGCAGACAAATAGTGTTATTTGGCTTTGTAGTCACGACACAGTGAACCGCCCCGGTATAAATTTATGCTAAACTTGCATCAAACTAATTAAGTTAACACATATCCTGAAAGGAAAGATCTACACAGAAATATAAAAAAAAAATAAAAATAAATTAGCAGCAAAGCACCATAAAGGTCTGGTTTACTCAGCTTTTAATGGAATTTTAATGGTTTTGGTGAAATTGTTTATTCAAGTCCGTGCTCAGGGTTAGAAGAGAAGGTTAGAAACTCTGAGGCATAAAGACAGCCAGCAGACTGGTTAGCTTAGCATAGCATAAACACTGAAAACAGGGAGCACAGCTAACCATAAAGGTAACTGACATGCTATACACACACCAGGAAGTCTTTGCTCTCAAGTAAGACACAGTGAGGAACATAAATACTAATTAATCATGACAATAAGTTCTTACTAATGAGATATAATGTGGTCACACACAGAGATAAGCTAGCTGTTTTTAAGCTAACCGGCTGCTAGCTACAGCTTTAGCACAAACATACGAGTGCTACCAATCCAACATTCAGCTTTCAGACAGAAGCAAAGCTTAACCACTCACATTTTAAAACGATGCATTTACATGAAGTTTAAGCTGAAACCAACAATACTTTAGTGATGCTGCACATCAGATTAAACAGCAGAACCTGGGCTACCAGAACATATCAGCCATGTCTACACGCCCTAAACACACCTCACACACCAACTACATGAATTATCACACATGGACATGGGCATAGCGCCACCCAGTCAACCCACTCGCCTCATTTCTTTGGTACTTTATGCTAAACGCTCCAACAGGCCTCAGACCAAAGCAGACAGTCCACAGAGTCCAGACATGTCCATCAAAGCTCTCTGAGATCAAAGCATCAGCGAGAAACAACCCAAAGAACAGCACAAACCCAAACCGGAGCTGGAAAATGTCTCTTACCTTATAGCTGTTTAGCCGTGAAAAGTTTGTTTGATCGGTAAAGCCACACCGGAAGCAGTTAGTACCACTTCCCGTGTTACACTGAAATCATTCCGGGCGTCTTTTGGAGGTTTCGTTAGCCGAAGGGAGCGAAGGAGTGAACACTCGCTCAGCAAGCGGCTCGTCTTCAAGATGGCGTCCTGCTAATTCTGATTGGCTAACAATGCTGTCAATCTCATTTTGGTGACTGTCGCCATATTCTATTGGCTCTAACGATTCGAAGGCGGTGTCAATCACTGAAGCCGACCAATCATGACGGAGATACAGCCTTGCGTCACCACAGGAGCTCCACAGCAGTCTGATCAGCATCAGGACGCGGAACACAGACAGCGGTCTGGTTGGATGTTCAGGAAACTAAAGAGCTGCTGGATGTGGATGTATTAAACACCATCAGTGATATACTAGTGAAATATATAGTTTGTACATGAGAACATTCAGATGGTCACCAGTGAGCCAGAGTCACAATGTTCACATGTTGTCTCTGATCTGGGAGAGGTTCAGAGCTGCAGCTGGATCAGTCCACACAGATCATCATCCTGGAAAGGCTTTTTTTTAAGTGAACCTGAAAATGTTTCCTTTGTGCTGTGTGCCATCTTCATTTACTCTGAACCAGTAACATACATGCTGATGTTTACACATCTGAACAAATCTTACTAGTGTTCCTTTTATTGTGACACAATAATTCAAACAGACCTTGTGGTTGCAGATAAACTCTTGTTATTGTGTCATTTTCAAGCAGAGGCCTGAAAAGTAGCTCAGGACTGAACAGGTTGAAGTGTTTTGTGTTTGGTGCTTCTTATTATGAAGCATCACGCTGATACGTTAACATGATGAACATGACAGCAGTGTTGCCGTGACGATGTTGAATCATTTAGAACATGGCTGTAGACTCTGAAGGCCTGACGTGGACAGCAGACGCATGTGAGGTTCTGTTTATTTGATTGTAGGTGTGCAGCGGTTGGTAATCAGGTTGTCGTATGTGTCCTCATATCAAACAAAGAAAACACACAGGACCACTGTGGATGTTTCTGACAGGCTGTGACTTTGCATTTTTTACAGGACATACCAGCTGATGACAGATTGGGCTGCAGCATCGTGTTAGTGCGGTTGTTCCTGAGCACAGTGGTTGGACGTAGCACGGGATTTCAGGAGAAATTAGAACTTCCTGCTGCGTTTGGGCTCATCAGTGTAAAGCATGTACGAATCAGAGTCCTGCAACAACTATGCAACTGTTTTACTGATGAACTGTAAAGATGTGGATGATAAACTCTCCTTGTACAGTGTCCCCTCATACTAAACATGTGTTTTATTAAGCATTTGTTTTTCCTTTCACATGTGCCGTCAACACACTTGGGACAACGTGGACCCTTTCAGCACCGTGTTCCTTTGCAGATCCTTGCAGAAACATTAATTGGCATTTAGGTTGCACCAACAGTGATGGACTGAATCTACGTTGTAATCAGAGTTTAGCAAACCGCGGTTTAGAGTTGGAGCAATATGGAGATGGCGGTTTACTGAAAATAAATAGAAATATATTTGCTTGCTCTCTGGGCCGAGATGGAACCGGATGTTCTGGTGCACTCTGCACAGACAGATAGTGGAGCCTCCGGAAACACCCAGTCATATAAAATCTAAGGGCTGGTTTCATTTCTATCACTGCCATGTTTGACGGTCGGTTCGGTCTTCTTGTTCATCTCCAGAACAGTTTCTGTACTGAACCGGTACCTTCAGCAGCATCAGAAAACCCATTTGGGTTGAATCTAACCCTTCACTTTTCTTCCAGGAGCTTGATTATTGGCTCAATTATTTTAGATTAAGTTAGAAGTAAATACTAGTTTGGTTTGTTTAAGGTTTTAGTGTAACAGAATTACACTAAATGTAGGTTTAGAAAAAAAATAAACAGAGATTAAAAGAGGTTAAAATTAAATCTTTAGTCATTTCAAGCGAGTTTAAAGTTTGGTGCAACATTATTTATCACTAAGCAATGATTTTAAAGAAAAGAAAAAACTGAATTCTGGTTGTCTGGTTCCATTATACTGCAGCTTTATTCGATTTTTAATCACACAATTGACCTGCTGAATCTATGTGATGTGAGAGTTTTAGTTCTCGACAGTGTGTTGATTGGATTTGGAAGTTCAGAAGGTTTGAGCCTGATCCAGTGTTTTAATGTGTGTCATCACAGAGTAACTTCAGCTATGATTTGTGTTTTTTAAGGAGTTTTTCAGAATCTCAGCAGCATTTGAGCCTCGAGCAAAAAACTGATGAATATTTGTTTCTTCAGAGGAGATTCCAGTGGAATCTCTGAAAACGTTCCAACAGTAAATCCTAAGTATGAAACGAGTAACACTTAGTGGAAAATATTGTTTATTAGAAGACATGTTTTTTTTTTCTTTCAAGAAATTGTAGATACCAACCAGGAAGCATGACAACCTATTCTAGTGTCATCTTTTGTCCTTTAAAATCCTCAATATAAGAATTTAGAAGCATTTTAAAATGAAATCCCAGCAAATAATTCTCCTATTAGATTATAGACATGAAGGATTGGATTTTTTTTAAAATTACATTTTGCAATATTTCGACTGGCAGTTGTTCCAAAGTTTTCTCACATTATGTACAGTGCTGCTTCATCTCTAAAGCCTGAGTGTTCAGGACAGACTGCTACCGTCTGAAAGTTTGACAGCTTTTGCAACACTTCGATGTGATATTAATTTGTGGTGCATCTGCTGCTGGTGACTCAGCCACACATCTCCCCGTTTGGCCTGATGAAAGCTCACCATTGCATCCCAGGTCTCACCCACAACGCTTTTGTTAAATTCCTCTCCCTAATGTGCGTGTGATGAATATTTTTCAGATGCTTCCTCCAGGCCATAGCTGATCAAAACAAATGCACCTGCACTTTTTTTTTTCCTCCTTGCAACTGCAACTCCCCCAGGACGGGTAAAAATTGACTCCCTGGCTTCCTCCACCAGGCAATTACGTGCCATCTGTTCCCATCTTGGTTGTTCCAGCTCGTTTTGTTTCTGCGATTGTTCGTCTAATATCATAGGCCTGAAAGTGTTAGAGAGGATGGGGGTGCTAGGGTAAGAATGGAGGAGGGGGGGGGACACAAAAATGAGGAGTGGCATGAAGAGGAATTAATCGAATCTAACAGCCGAACCAGATCTTCCCCTCTGAAAGGAGATAGTCCCACTAGAATGAGGACCATTACCATATTCATCACCTAATATTGCCTGCTGTATGCAAAGTGGAAGAGAAGAGTGCAATATGACTTTCTTGACCGCCTTTCTAATTCCATCTGTGAGAGCTTGCAGACTTCTTTTCTAATTGTTTGTTAGCAACAAGTCCACGTTGTAGCTGCGTTGCTGTGATGCTGGTAATAATAAGCCATTAACTTCTCTGTCATATATAAAAACATACATGTGGTCGCTGTGCTGCCGCCCTGAATCACGTTATTGATTTGTTACAGTAACTATTGGCCCCATTACTCTCTGCCACACACACAGGCAGCGAGCGGCGCGCAGATTTAATTGCAGTGATGTCGCAGGCGAGGCGAGCAGCTGGATTGGAGAGTTTTAACAGTGATATCAATAACGGAGCGCCACCTTAGGCCGATATAATTTTCCATCTCTCCTGACAGAGCGGAAGATAGAAATAATCAGTCACAACACCAGCCAGGCAGCCTGTAGGACCTCGTGTGACATCCAGCAACACTGATGGCTCAGGACCCATCTGTGACCGGGGGGCAACGCTCGGCGTGCACGTCTGAGTGTGTGGGTGAAGATAATTGGTGAGAAGATGTTGGATCCTATAAGAAGAGGGAATCTGTTACACTGCTCAGAGGCTTATACAGTAGATACCCAATCAGGGGATATCAGGCCTTTATGTGGACTCGTGCCATCTGAAAAGTATGTTCACAGCCTGCTTTGGCAAACCAACAGCTTTTACATATTAAACAAACTTAACTATTGGGTTGTGTCATCTTGCAATGCATTTCCAGAAAAAACAAAAAAAGCAGAAGCAGCCTGACGACCAACGATAAAATCATCTGCTGTGAGAAAATGATTGGATGGAAATCTTTCTTTCGCAGCACCAGAAACAAAATGTACTTTGGTATCTTGGGACAAATGTCTAAACTGTGTCTCTTTAACATTTCCCTCTAATTATTTGCTTGTTACCAGACGGATCATTTGCTTTTTAATACTGGCAATTAGACAAACTGAGTCCCACAATGCAACTGAAAACCAAACGGCAGATGTTGAACATGCAGGGCATCAAAAATGTCGTTTGTTTTTCTCACAGCTTGCACACAGCAGCAACAAAATCCATAGATTTGCACAACTTACACTGATTTCAGATGAAATCCTGCTGGAATGAGTTTTCCTTTTCCAAACGTGCCGCCGTGCAAAGAGTTTGCGGTTGGAATTGGAGCACGAGCAAACATAGTAAACAAGTGTGATTCTTTAATTGGCACCAAAGCTGTTAAAAATCTGTTCTGAGTATCCTGTGCAGACCTGCAGCAGACTTCTTCTAAACTACAGTGAAGATAACACCACCCACAGACAAGTTAGCCATCTGCAAAATGTTATGCAACGGGAAGATAACTAGCTCCAGTACTTTCATTAAAGTCCTTTCTCACCTTAACTTACATTAAATCATGTCGCTGTGATGTGGACTCTCTACGCATATTGACGCATCTATAAATCTTGCATTAAACTGAAATATCTACTTAGAGCCATAATCCTGGGTTTAATGCAGGATTTAAAGATCTAGATAAAAGGAGAAAATAAACCAAGAACAAAACAGACCTGGTTCCTCAGAACGAGTCTCAGTGCACATGATGGACTTGCATAAAGGCTTTTCTCTACAGACTGAATTATGTTGCATTATTAGATTTGTTTAAGGACAATATCTGTCATATTCTCTTAGTTAAAACATTTAATCTGGAACAACACATTGCAGGAACTGTACAGCTTGTCCTCCTGTTGATGCTTTGTATCTGCTGACATCTAGTGGTTGAACAGAGAAAAGGGAATTTAATCAGCAAGTTAAACAAATACCATGGATTTGGAGAACAAGCGTCTGTATAACAGGTGCAATCAGTACATTACAATCGATTCATCACATTGAAAGCAGTCATTTGTTGGTAATATTTATGAGTTTATTACATCATATCTATAAGCATCTATAGAGAAGTTCACACACCAGGTGATTTGGAAGAACGTCATGGTTGGAAGTAATAATAGCTGCACTGAGCTCAAACAGAACCAAAACGAGAAGCAGAAACCTTCAGACTGAACCATTGAGAGCTCTGACACCACACTGGAAGGTGTCAACGATACCCAACGTGTTCAAGTAGGATGGAACATGAAGGAAGATTTGTGGATTTAAAGTCCCATAACAATCAGGATGCTTTTACATCTTTATCCTGACTTACATCAGACCAGCAGATAACGAGACTTCTGTCCGTAGCAGTCTTGCTTTACTTAAGAAGTCTCAGATAAATTACATACAGTATGGAGCAGGACCGAAACAAAAAAGAGAACACACATTAGACGTACCAGAACAGACTCCTCCTGCATCCCTCTACTAGCCTGACTTTGGCCTTTTAGTGTTTTTGATGCAGTTGTTGTGTCTCAAAGGTTCATCTCTTAACTCTTATTCACATATTTAATGCCTTGATCTTTAGTTTTTGCAATAACTCACAAATTTTGACTCATCTGGAGTTGTGGTTTGTAGCAAGTGAGTCTAAGACAAAACCATCAACAATATATTTGATTGCACTGCATTGTATCGTCTTATTTTTGTCAGTCTTTCAACTTTAAGACAGAACTGCAGGATAGTAAACATCAACCAATCCCAAAACTGGCTTGTATGTGATGTTTTAACAACATGTACACATTTCGCTCCATCTCAAAGTTTGTTTACGACGCTAATCTTTGTGACGAAGTGAAATCCACAACACAACAATGCAACCTGTGAAGAATACAATGAGAGAAAGAGGGAGGGAAGAGGGGTGAGACGGGGGAGTGACAGCGAATGGAGGAGGGAGGAAGAACTGGAGGCGGCAGGACAGAGCAGAGGGAGCAGCAGAGGAAGCAGCACACACCTGGAATCCAGGTAGGACCTCCCCAACTTTGCTATTACTTCAAGAGATTTATTTTTTGTTCATGTACCCAAATAATCTCTTCTTTCATTCTTGATGATGTGACTCAAATGTTCTGCTGCACAAATATACTTGAAAGAATATTTTAAAATGCCAATAAAGTCGTCTGTGGGGCAATTAGCTGCAGACGATGGATTCCTTTTTTTTAACTGATTGAAGTCCGTTTAAGTAAACCTTTCAGAGTTCTTTACCTGTGCTGGCCTTAGTGTTCTCTAACTTGCAGTGAATAGCTCCATTGTGTAGCTTCGATACGCTGGAATGCTCCTGAACATCCTGCATAATCTTCTCAATTATGAATGGTATCATTTATTCTATAGTCTCAGCACCTCAGCGACGGCCGTCTGGTAACTTAGCAACTAGTGCCCCTCATTCAACATTAAAGTGGGGTAAGATGAGAAGACCCGGAGACCTCACGCCAGAAGACTGACAGGGATTTGCTGCTGACACATAACCTACATTTTCCGTCATCCTGACCGACATACTGATCCTCTTTATATCCACCCGTCGGCCCGTGTGTGTGGAAAGTGTAGATTTCATTGAACTTCAGACGTGTTTTCCATCATCACCTGCTCAAAATGTCTCTTTTAAATTCCTTCTAAAGTGCAATTTCGACCTCCTAAACAGCATGCAACAAATGCCCCCCCTCCCCAGATAGCATCTTTGACATCTTTTTAAAACATGGGAAACAGATTTTATCCATTGACACTCTGAGTTCACGTGTTTCCAGGGGGACCTTATTGTGAACACGCACAAGTAAACTGACACCTGCACCTTTCAACCTCGCAAAAGCCTTGTTGTTTCACTCTAGGGGGGTAAAAGCCTCTCAGCCCAGGTCTACACCGTTAATATATACACGCTCCTAACCACGATTACCTATTCAGAATATGATCCATTTATTCATGCTCATAAAAAGCGTATACTTGCTGAAAGCACTGACCCCTCTCCTGGCAGCGTCTCGCATACCTTGTGTCAGCGATGAAAGACGGAGTTCAGTTTCAATGCCCGGAGCAGATAAGCGCTGCTGTTTCTACCAAGAGTGACAATGGGAGTCTGTGCTGCATTCGGAAGCAACTATTGAGACTTCTGAGGTTTCATGATGAGTGACATTAAGAGAAGTGACTTGGTAAGCAAAAGCTAACAATCCCTTCTGCCTCAGCTGGGAGCGCAGTCAGCATCCAACCAATATTTGAGATCAGACATAACTGTACACACACAGGAAATAATCCATTTAAGATGTTTTTCTCAATAAGGAGACATACAGAATGACTCTGGTAATTACTAGCATCTGGTATGCTTTAGTACACTGCTCATTAGCATCCAATTTAGGACATTTTATTGTTGTAGTGATCAGTGGCTGCCAGCAGAGTGGAAGTTTGAATGCAATGCTGACCTCAGGGAAACAGAGCAGTGGTTACCTGAGAGCACTTGAGAGTCTCGTGAGAAACTGAATATTGTGCACGAAAGATAGAGTTGCAACGAAAGGGAACCAGTGTCCCAGTTTTAAAACAGCGTCAGAGATGTACACAAGCCTTCAAAGGGTTTATGTGATACACCTCAGTCAACAGGTAGGTCAGGTCGCTTTCCTGGAGGACAGCAGAGTTAAATTACAAAACAGCACAGGGTGACTGATGGGGACTGATGCTCTGAGCCAAGACACGCTTATCACATGCAGTCTTTTTATTCGTACAAATTTGCTCAGCCTTGTAGTTAAGTGTTGCTCTTTATCTCTCCACAAGTCTTGTTATGAAGCTACAGAGTTTCTAAAAAAACACCTCATAAAATCTGTAATGCCTTAACTGATGTAAGGGTCTGTGGTTTTCCTATGTGCATGTTGATTCTTTTACTGTGTGATTGTTTTTATTGTAACAGGATTTCAATGACACCACATTTTTGTTTTGCGTCTCTCTCTTTGTCTTTACAGACAGAATAAAGGAGTGAAAAGTGAAACCTCACTTGACAAGAGGACTGTTCAGATCTACCACTGATACAATGCTGATGAGGTCTCACTCTGAAAGGAGAGCCCTCCTTGGGTTCTCAGCCCTGTTGACACACAGCATACCAAAACAGGCAGATGCGACCTCCCCACCTCCTCTATCCTTCACACCACGGGAGTCCATCTTTACACCCGCATCTCTAACTTCACCACCACCATGGGTGACCCAGGCTCTTTCCAGCCTAGAGCAAGGAGAACAAGAGCTGCAGATCCTCAGGGAGCGACAGCAGGCCGAAGTGGAGGAAGTGAACCGTGAACTGGACAATGCTGTGATTGAAGCTCAGCGAGAGGAGCGTCGTCTTCTTGAAAAAATCGAGCAGGACCACAGAGAAGCCCAGCGGCACCTTAGTCAAGTGAAGAGGGAGAATGCTGCAGCAGCAAGAGTTGTGCAGTCACTTGTTGATCAGCATCTCAGAAAAATTGGACAACTGAAGGAACAGATACAAAGATGGGGCAGTACCGCTGGTGGATCCAACAAAAATCAACTCCAAAGAGGGGTGGCAGAGGTCACCCAACCATGGGAAATCTCTTTAACACTGAAAAGGGTCAGTTTCTTATCAAGCCCCCAGTCCAAGACCTTAAGCTTAGGGGAAGTTGATGTCCGCGAGCAAGGTATGACCTACCCCATTGGTGTCTGTGGTGTCCAGGGACAGAAGTGTGCCTTGCATTCAGGAGATACAGCATTTTCAAACATTACCCCTCTAGAAATTAGAAAGGAACCTCAACCAAACAGAGGTGGGCAAAAGTACAGTCCAGAGGAGATCAATAAGACCAACAGTGGGACCATGCGTGTTGTTCGCAAACTACGTCTGTCAAGCTCTACAGAGAATGACGAAGAGCTTAAATCACCCAAGTCTCCCATACCAAGACGTCGTGGTGTATCTGAATCCTCCCAAGATGAGGAAGTGGAGTCTGTGTGTTCTGACACACAGGGGCAAGACCTTTTTCTTGCCATTCCACCAGTGTCCAGTCAAGGAGAGTCGGAAGGCGATGACTCTGATGGCAGACAAACTGGAACAAAGAGGCGCAGCACAGGGAAAGGTAAAAGAAAGCAAAAGGCCCTTGTCTTAGTTTCATGTGAAGAACCATCCTGTCCACCTGAAGAAGCTGACAACAAAAGCAGTGATGTGCGAGCATCTCCAAAGACTAGACGCAAAGGTTCACTCACCAGGCGCAGTCTTGTAGATCTTTCCTCTAAACGTCTTGTGCTTTCTCAGCAAGGCTTTTACAAGAAAAAGACCTCAAATCAGTCATCAATGGACAGTGGAAGCCCTCCATCCCCAGTGGACAGTGAGGATTCCTGCTACACCTACACTGTGAATACTCCAGCAAATGGATCTCTCAAGCAAGAGCAGTGCCGCTCAATGTCCACAGCTGACCTCTCCGGTAAACTGGGAGCTTTAATTAATGGTGATAAGACTGAGCGCCGAGGAATCAGAAAGGTCAACAGAATGCGTCTGGCCTCCGAACCTTCAACTCTTGAGCAAGGACAACCACATGGCACAGAATCTGACAGAAACACCTTAAGCTCTGATGAACGACAATCAAGATCCCAGACTTGTGTCACACAGGAATTAAGTCTGAATCATGTGAGCAGATCTCTTTCCATGTCAGCCATCGAAGGTGACAAATTACATCAAGTCAAGGAACCAGAACAATACAACAAGGACAGGAAAGTTGTGCCAGCGCTGGGAGAATTGGAGGAAGAAGGTGGTTCAACTGCACTTGATTCCGCTTATCTGGTCAAACAGTTTGGAAAACAAGGATCAGGCCGTACTGACTTCAACCTACCAAGTGGTGTCCATGCAACTGTCAGAGGGCAGTTATTTGTGGTGGATTGTGGTAATGCCCGAATTCAAGTGACAGATCTCCAGAAGAATGTTGTACAGCAGGTGTCTCCTTCGGGATCAGAGAGGTCTTCACGTATCTGCAACTACTTTGATGTGGCTGTGAATTCAAAGGGCCTCATCGCCCTGACCTGCGCTGCTGAACGAGCTGTGTTGGTGTTCAGCCGTCATGGACGCCTCCTGCAAACATTTGGAGGCACAACGATTGGTTCCACCAATGAAGAGCTCGATGCTCCCAGAGGGGTCACTGTTACCCGTCAAGATGAGTTCCTGGTTGCCGACATCAAACGTGGCAGCTTAACTGCCCTAAAACTGGACCCCAAAACTGGGACCAGGTTAGAGCGCACAGTGGTGACCGGGTACCACAGGCCCTACTTGGTGGCAGCTTGTCTCACCACTGGGCTCATGGCAGTGTCAGAACGAGGCAATGAAACTGGGCGAGTCCCATGCATTCGAGTCCTGGAGCCTGGCTGGAACACGATCCGAATCCTGGGCGTGTGCTCCGGGCTGGGGCCCATCCTGACCTGCCCTTGGGGCCTCTGTATCGACAGCGATGGGGATGTGTTAGTGGCAGACTGGGGGAAGCAGCACCACCGTGTTCTTATCTACCCATCCAAGGGCGTTGGCTGGCCTCTGGTGACCGACAACCTGAGTAGCCCAAGGGGTCTGGCACTCCTTCCTGATGGCCACGTTGTGGTGTCAGACAGCATGAATCACTGCATCAAGATCTACCATTACAAGTGAACTACAGTGGATGGTGAAGAGAGAGAAAGAAACAAAATTGGCTAGAGTTATGACTAATTGCTCTCATGATTTGAGATGGTTAAATCTGTGACAGAAGTCAAAATCCTTTGAAAATTATATTGTGAGCTTTGTGAGTATAATTTACAGCCTCTACCTCTTACCTATTAGAATTTGATATGATCATGTTTAGATGAGATTTCCAAATGAGATAAGGGTTTATGGTCATCAGTAATGTAGATAATCAGTACTTTTTTCTTTACGTAAATTTAGCTCAAAAGACAGAAGTAAATAATAAATACAAAGGCATGCTTAGATGCTTTTCTTTTTTCCTCAAAGCAGTCTACAATCCAGCAGAGTGGTCCTTAATGGTAGAATGTTTGTATAGCATGACCATACTGCGAAAAATGTGGATAATTAATCATCAAATGACAAATTTGTGACTCCATGTAATTTCTTTTGTTGAATCAGTAGCTCAAACTGTTTAGTTTAGCTTAAGCCTGGGAGGGGCAGAATGACTTTTGTACTGTCAGTTTATCTGAATAAAAATCATTAAACTTTAATTCAAATGTATCTTTGAACAATCGTGTTGTTTTCTGGATCTATTTCTAACCACACCTTACCACACAACTTTAACGGGTGTTCATTAGCTTTTGCATATTTCTGTCGTGCACATTTTGTCCAAAACATCTGCATACACAGAAGAGTCTTGTGTGGAAAAATTGGATTTGTCCTGATTTGAGAAACATCCACATTTACAGGAAATGCATTATGTCAAAGCTTCATTATGCAACAACTAAACCTTCAACTGAGATTATGCAAACAAACCTATGCACACATAGAGGTCCCTAACCTGTCCACCCACACACACATTTCAGAATAAAAGTTCAGGTTCAGCTCCTGCATAGCTGCACTTCACAGCTCTGCTTCGGTGTCAGACTCTACATCAGAGGACTTCACCTGGACGACCATGAAGCTGTTCACCAAAACTCTGATTCTGTGCCTGGCACTTGGCCTCGGTATTGCAGTACCTGCGTGAGTAATAATGAGTTCCACTTATCTGTATGGATTTGTTTGCAAAATAGGTCATTCCTGGTCCCAAAGTCCTTCACTAGTGACATCCTCTTTTATTTGCAACTTTCAAACAGTCAAAGCTCTGTGTAGAATTTGCTTATTAAGGCAAAACATTATAGGTTCATTTTCAAATCTGTCATCAGGTTTCTAACTAATTTGCCTGATCTGTACTAAAACAGCACATCAACATATTAGAGCTGCAACAAAAACTCAATTAATGCAACAGCTGACCAAAAAAACAACAATCTGGAACCATCTGGATATTTAAATAATTGTAATAGTTTTAGAACAACAGCGTCATTTGTAAGCTTTTAAGCTATTCTTCATAATAAAACAGAAAAATATAAACCAGCTATTTATTGACATGTTGTACAACTGACATTTGTTCACATTATTTTGTCCAGCCTCTTGCAACTGTTTTGGACCATTTCAACTTAACAGGATTTTCTCCTCTCAGTTAAGCAGTGGAAAAGTTCGAGTCACCGTCGGTTCATTTCATAAGTATATTTGCTAGTTCACAAAGGTCACCAGTTGGATCAATTGAACAAATCCCAGACTGCTGAGTCATCACATCGCCTTGGTGCTGTGTCACTGATTGACTCACGACTCTGTTTTTGGAAATGAAACGAAATGTGGCGCTGCGCTGAAGTGTAGAAAACTAACGTTGTACAATTTTATCATCCACAGGCCGTCACCTGATTTAGCGGGAAATGGTGGGTTTTTCTTTTTTTACAAACATAGCTGTCTATCACACAGCATCAATCACATCTCTAATGAGCAACGCCGTCATGTGTCTCATGATGTGTATTTCTAGTTTCACAGTTCCATTTACGTTGATGATAACAAGTGTGTTGTTTTTTTCTCTTGGGAGTGAAGATGCTGCTGTGCCAGACAGATGTGCTGGTGTTGAATTTGATGCCATCGCTCCTGATGAGAATGGAGATATGTTCTTCTTTAAAGGTGTGGAGCATTTTGTTTTATCAGGAGTCTCTCTTTACATTGGCTTGCCAATATCCTGACTGTGTCACATTTCCTCAAGTCACTTCAATAAGGTCAGTCTCTTGGTAAAATGACTAAGACAATGAGCTATATTTTCCTATAAAATCCTTCAAGTCCCGTTCCGGTTATTGGTTTAACCCTTAAAGATTCATCTTCGTGTATCATAGTTACATTTTCGTTTTTTTTTTTTTCCCCCAGTGTGAATAATCCTTTTTTTATTTAAAAATGTCTTAGATGTCATTCTGCAGTTGCCTCCTTGTGCAGATCTATGAAGTCTTGAGTTCACTTCTTAACCTACAAATCTGCTGACACTCTGCTCAGCCACTTTACAGAAAGTAGTGATACTGGAGGAATTCAGCCAAACCAGAAACTGTCGAATAGTAACACAGAAAGACCAACCTTAGACGCTGATGGCACGGATTCCTTAGAAACACAGAAAGGACGAATCTGTGTTCGCTGTAGTACGCTGCACTATCATGGCGTTCACTGCTCACTTCACTGATGACATGTCTTCTAGCATGTAAAAAAAAGAGAGAGAGGCATGTACATAAGAGCACAGGGTTAACATATTCATCCAAACTGAATACATGCTCCTCTGACGTTTCCTCCTCAGGTGAATACCTGTGGAAAGGTTTCCATGGTCCTGCTCAGCGTTCCAATGAAACCTTCAAGGAGCTGGATGACATCCATGATATCGGTCATGTTGATGCTGCTTTCCGTATGCACAATACACTAAAACCAGACGACCATGATCACATTTATTTCTTCTTGGTACGATCCACAGAAACCTTTATTAGATTAGGAGACACATAAATATGTTGTACTGACTGTAATCTTGACTTGTTGATAAAATTTCCAGGACGACAGGGTGTTCAGCTACTATAACCGATCTCTGGAGGACGGGTATCCGAAAAAGATGGTTGACGATTTCCCAGGAGTCCCTGATCACCTGGATGCTGCTGTAGAGTGCCCCAAAGGAGAGTGCACAACTGACTCAGTCCTGTTTTTTAAAGGTGTGTTGGCATTTGCTGCAGAAATATTGCAACTGAAAAACTGAAATATTCTTCAACAAATGAGCTCGCTTGACAGAGGAAAATATGATAAAGATAATGCTGCCCCCTACTGGAGGCGATTGGCTACAGCAGGACTAGTTGTTCTCAAATTCTGTAGCAGCTTGAAAGTAAACGAAATAGTATTTACTAGTTACGTTTCTCCTCTTTGGTGCCAAGTTTAACATGAATCAGTGAACTGTAGGAAGATCATATCAGAAGACGTGATTGTAACGTGGTTTAATTAGTCAGCACCATATAAATGATGACATTATAACGAGGTTTGGTAACTGATCGTTTCCCCCACAGGGCAAGATGTGCATGTTTACGATATTGTCACAAAGACGGTGAAAACCAAGACATGGTCCCACCTGCCTCCTTGCACTTCTGTTGTCCAGTGGCTGGAGCACTACTACTGCTTCCACGGACACAACTTCACCCGGTTCCACCCGGTAACGGGAGAGGTGGACCCTGGATACCCAAAGGATGCCCGCCATTACTTCATGAAGTGCCCTAACTTCGGTACGTTCATCAAGAAAACCAATCTAAAAACATCCATATTCAGTAAAAGAAACAGAACCAGAGTGGTTGTGAACTATTTTGTGCAATCTTGTGTTTGCCTGCAGGTCATGGAGGTGATTCCAAAGTCCCTAAATGCAGCGAGATCAAACTAGACGCCATCACCACGGACGATTCAGGCAAAACGTATTATTTTGAAGGTAAAGTTAGACACACAAAAAAAGCAACGTTTATGTGAAATATTGCTTACTGAGCATTGAATTGCATCTAAAGCCAGGAGGTGATTAGCTTAGCTTAGCATAATACAGCCTGGCTTTTGCCCCAGTTAGAAAATACACCAGTAAAATCACAGATAAAATATATTAATTTACATGTTCACTAAAAAATACAGGCCCACGCTTCTTCTTCTCCTTTTTTAAATTTTTTTTTACTGTATTTAAATTAGCAAAAATATTAATATTCTACGGATGTTTTTCTTCTTCATAAGATAAATGAGTGTATATTAAGGACTGAAAAATGATTTTCCCCGTTTTGTTAAACTACAGATAATAACCAGCAAAATCACAGAACAAAGGCAATAACTTACCATCCATCCATTGTCTATACACCTTAGTCCTCACTGGGGTCATGGGGGGCTGGAGTCTATCCCAGCTGACTCAGGGTGAAGGCAGGTTCACCTGGACAGGTAACCAGTCTATCACAGGGCTACACTTAGAGACAGACAACCAAGCACACTCACATTCACACCTGCGGACAATTTACAATCACCAATTAACCTCAGCATGTTTCTGGACTGTGGGAGGAAGCCGGAGAACCCGGAGAGAACCCACGCTGCATGGGGAGAACATGGAGACTCCACACAGAAAGATCCCGGGTGTCCTCACTGGGACACGAACTGGTGACCTTCTAGCTGCGAGGCGACGGTGCTAACCGCCGAGCCCTCATTAACTTACATGTTAATGAAATTGTTCAATCTGCTCAGGTTCTTCCTTCATGCGTCTGGACACCCATCGTGACGGCCTTCACGGCTTCCCAATAACCAGAGCCTGGAAAGAAGTCACCAGCGGTGTGGATGCCGTCTTCTCCTACCAGAACAAAATGTATTTGATGAAGGTAGACCTTAAAGTAACCAGAAAAAAAATCTTCTCCATATCTACGTTGGAGTTGAAATTAAAATCACTGTTGTTGTTGCAGGATGAAAAGGTTTACATCTATAAAGGAGACGCTCGCTACACCCTGATCGAAGGCTACCCTAAAACCCTGAAAGAGGAACTGGGTATCGAAGGACCTGTGAGCGCTTCTTTTCTCTGTCCCAATGAACACACAGTTCATATCATCCAAGGTAAGTACTGAACGTTCAGCTCTTGTTTTTGGTACAGCTTGAATGTTAACAAACCTTTAGAGATATCTAAACGGTCCCATCAGTGATTAACAACCAACTGTACACATATCTCTCCCAACAGGAAACAGGATGCGTGACGTCGACCTCAGCGCCACACCCAGAGCTGTCACCAACGACGTGCCGTTGCCTATTTCTGACATCGATGCTGCTCTGTGTGGTGCTGATGGAGTCAAAGTGTTCAAGGGCGCTCAGTTTTACCAATACGACAGCCCCATGATTCTGGCCATGGGCAGGATACTTGTTGAGCCTCAGAACATCACCTCAGCAATGATGGGATGCCAGGATTAAGAGTCAGGGAAACAAATGAATCCAGATAAACCAACAACACGGAAACAAACATCAATCACAAGTTCAACGGCGAGAAGAGAGCTGTGTGAGCCTCTTATGTAAGATCGTGGGTAAACCCGACCGTCATGCAGTTGAGCTTGACTTTGGTGAATAAAAGCAGAAAAGAAAACTGCAGTGCTGGTGGTTGTGAGTTATTCCATCTTTCTCAGTGATTATTATTTAAAAACTCTCATTATGAAAAGAAAAAGCATCATCTCTGTGTTTTCCGTTTGCATGTGTGAAACTGAGAGTGATCAGAACCAGCTCTGATCATTAAGTGATGTCAGAGATCTGCCACTAGAGGACCTACTGTACAAAGAGAGGAATAATACAAGGCCCACTGTTAAACTACACCAGCATGCAGTACCAACGTCTGACTGAATGTTTAAATATCTACATGATGAGCTTCACGCCCCAAACACTGAGTGAGGAAGAGTCTGCTTTGATTTAGAAATATGAACTTTTCTTTTCATTTCTTTATACAGTACTGAATGTTTGGGAGCCTGTTTCACAAAGACAAGTTTGCCCAGTAAGTCTGGCTTATTTCAGTAAGTCTGACTTATTGTCAGGTTTGTTCTAGATACTGTGATAGACTGGTTACTTGTCCAGGTGTCCCCTGCCTTCGCCCTGAGTCAGCTGGGATAGACTCCAGCCCCCCACCACCCTAGTGAGGATGAAGTGGTGGATAGATGATGGATGGATGGTTCTACATCAGTATTCAGGACGTGATATCAAACATTTAGGCCGATGTTGCATAAAATAAGACTCAATCTAAAATACACCAATAGAGCAACATAGCTTTGATTGTCTCCACCAAGCCCAGGCTCAACCTGGCTCCACATTACCACACATTTGGGGGTCCATAATAGACCGATGTTTCGTCACCCGAGCAGCCCTCCAGACAACCTCTCTAAGCACGCTGACCCTCACCACCATCCCCGTCACCACCTTCAATCATGACACTTGCAAACAGTCCCCATCGCTGTGTGGTGCTTGCTGGTGAAGTTCAAAATGTCCCCCTGACACCCGTGTAGTTCACATCCTGGAATAAATGAACACATTTCATTACGTTTAGCTGCTACTTGCATTCAGTCGATCAGCAGTTTCTTGAAGCCTTTCTCTCTGGTTTTGTTCATAGCAGCTTTCTGACCTTTTTCGGTTATTAGACGTCTGAAACCTTCACATGTTTGGGACATTAAGTGTCGCTTGGTGCCTGTGAACCTCCTGGCTCTCTCTGCACCACTCTGCTGTTTAGTGGATCCATTTGACCCATGCTCAACCTTTAATCCCCACTTTTCACAGCACACTTTGTGAACCAGACGCAGGTACATGAGCTTAAAGTCCTGTTTGTGTCTAAAAAGACATTAGTGTAGTTCACACAGATTTTCACCTCCATGTCGGTGCCCTAAAGGGACATCTCCCCGGATGTCACACCAAACAGGAGCTTGAGTGGTGTAAATGCTTCGTTTTTTTAAGAGCAATTGCCCTCAAAGAGCTTCTGCGGTCTGAACAAACACCGCTGTGGGTTGCTTAAGTGCTGCTCGAATGTGAAAATTAGGGTTAAAAACGTGAACTCTGCCACTAAGAGCATCTGTGGACTGCAGACATACATAAAGGCAGCAAGAGGTTTGATCACTTCTGTAAAGCATCTCTATTCCACCTCTGACAAGCCAAGAACGCAGCAAATCCGAGTAATGCTGGAGAGCAGCTGTGCATGCTGTGACGTAATCCGACGTCAGCACGATGTGTCCGACCTGCACCTTCAATCTATCAGGCAAGTTTAACAGAAAACATTTCGGTGCATAACCACAGTGATGCAGGTGATTCCATCCAGTTTTTACATTTGGCCTCCACATTTAGTTTTTAGTCTACGTCCCTGAAAACACCCATGATGTGCTGCAGCTCAGCCCAGCAGTGCACATATTAAGGCATCTCTGTCAACCATAAATCGCTTCAGAAGTAACATCCATCATAAAAAAAGGGGCAGACGCTTGACTTAATACTCAGCTGAAAAAGGAGCTGCAGTTCTTATAAAGAGATGTCAACGATTTCTAGGACTGAGTGGCAGGTGCAGACTGAAGATCAGCCTGTGTGGAGTCAATTCAGAGTGGATTTTCTGCAAGAAAGGCCTGATGCACAGTCCACTTGGCCCAATCACGTTTCCTTCAGATACACTGTGAAGACTGAAGCAGCGTCGAACCAAAGACGAGTCAGCTGAGAGCAAAGCGCTTGTCAGGCTGTGCAACGACAGAATCACAACACATTTCAGGATGTTTACGTGAAGTCAAACACCTCCATGCTTTCATGAGATGAATGAACTGCTCCAGGCTTATTAATCAGTTTGAATTTAATGACATTTTCTGCAACATCAACGCCAGACTTTACATCTGCACCCTTCAAAAGTCAGAACGACGATTAATTTAGCGTCAATCGCTCTCATTATTACAATATATAGTACTTTCAGTGACTGTCTGCGCTCATATTGGATCATATAGACACACACACAGCAGCCTGCAAGAGTCCAGAGGTCGGGACGGCATTAACAGGCATTCAAGGCCCTTTCACTCCCTGGAGAGGTTTTTGTTCGGCCAAAATCCCCGGGACTTTCAGCAAACATAAAGGAAGCGCTGGCCTCAGCACAGCTTCATGGGCGACGGCATGAGGACACACAGCAGGACGCACGTGCATGTGCACATAGAGACATCAACGCACACACACACACACACACACACACAGATGCACACACACACAGACACAATCACACACACACACACACACACACACACACACAGCCACCGTCGGTGAGGCCAAATGAATAGCTGGACCCATCATCACGATGAGATAATTAACATTTACATTTATTAGCTGATTTAGAAACGGGCACCATCAGATTGTTGTTTCCAGTTAATGCACAGCTGCTGTCAGAGAGACTGTATGGTGTCCCAGAAGGGACAAATCCACAGGTCAGTCCAACAAAAGAGCCCATGCTGAGATGTTTATTCCCAGAATACACAGTGAGCTTTTATATTCAACGTTTTTGTTGTTTGCCAAAGACAGATTTTACTTTCACGAAGCTCAGCGAGACACACTCTGATTCTAAATGCTAACAAACAGGAACAGGTTTTTATTCCTCAAGCTAATGCCCCCAACGTTCTGACTTTCTGTCTTCAGCAGATCGTGCTTCAACAGTTTAAGTGCAAAGTAAGTTATTACTACACTGCAGGATCAAAGACACGTTTCCATCATAGACTGTAAAAGATGAACATACCCTCTAAAAGGTGAAGGCAGCGTGGAAGTGTTTTACACCTGCCTTCTCTCTGACAGCCAACAGGGGGCGACTCCTCTGGGTAAAAAGAGCTCGGACTTCATAGAAGTCGATGAGAAAATGACACTACTTCTCCCTTAAATTATTACCTCAGAAAACAGTTTCAAAATGAATTTATGGTCTCAGTTGGTGGTTTCTAAACTGTTTTAATGCGACATGTTCTTAATTTTGTCAGTTATGGTCGTATTTAGAGTAAAACAGATGATAGAGCAGGGTACATTTTATGTTTTAAATACAACAGTGGTATAATTATTGCTTAAAAGTTATTGGTTTTTTAAAATAATACATCCTTTTATACAGTGTAAACAAAAGCAGGCTTCTTTTTTCAAGTCAGTCAGCAACTGAAGTGACTGCTAGCTGTAATTAGCTAGCTAAGTAGCTAGCTAATTACATAACTATAAGCTAACGCTTAATGAGTTTGTTGAAAACTCAGTCTTCAGACAATTTTTTTATGTTTTCTGCCTAGTTTGTATGAAAATACAATTGCAATTTCCAGTCCTGTTTATATGAAGCTAATAATATGCTAGCTTTAAAATTCCATTAGACTGCAACTATACAATACAGTAGTTAGCAAACCATGCTAATGTTAGCAGCTTTTTTGCAGGAGGATTTTAGCTGACAGTCAGTTGTGTCACATGTTTTTACAACTCATGCTGGACAACTGGTGAAATGGTTTTTGGACCCCAAAGTATCCGAGAACAAACAACAGGTATGGTACAAAAAGTTTATTCAGTGACAGTTCTGTAAACATCTGAGGTAAATGAACATTTACATCAACATGTTCAAAAGGTTCAGACACAAGGCACTTCTCTTCAAAGACAGGCATTTTACAGTGGGGGTCATAACAGGAGTTATTCTTCATTTTTTTTCTAAGTGGGAGTGTTCACCTGCTCATTGGTGCGCCATCGTTATCCCAACACACACCCTCCTTCATTTTCCTTTAGAGGATCTTTAATTCAAGGCACGTCCATTGTGTAAAAACTGGAGGAGCCAAAAGCCTCTTAATCAAGATTCAGGACAGAAAAATCAAATCATTTTAGATTAATTTCTTATCCAAACCAACTTTGTTTGCATTATTTCCATAAATAAACAAAAACATGTTGATGTCCCTCCTCGTAGGACAGCCTCTGGGACTTTTCTTCTTCATATTATCATAACTTAGTGTGCAAATCTTTACCGACATACTGAAGGTACTAAGAACAGCTCGGCTCTTAACAAGGTTATGGAAGAAAAAAAAAAACATTTCACCAATAGAAAGAAGTCAAATAAACCTTGTTTCAACAATCTTTTAGAGACAAAGTTCAACAAAATGTGTTTCGTCAATGGGTTGTAAAGCTGATCTGGTGGTTAGAGTCCATCATGTGTTGTGATCTCTTTGGCACACATCGTATTGCTTTGGTAAAAATCTTTCTTTGGGTCCTACACATCATAGCTAGCGACATCTTTACTAAGAATAGATTTCAGCTGCTGTCGTGTGCTGAACTCGTTTATTGCCACCGAAGCTTCATCAGACTTGTAAACAAGAGACACCGTCCACAAACAGCGAAATGTGCCGCCTCTGTTTCATCCTGTCTGGTCAACATGAGCTGTCGTTAACTAAACTAATGTGTTGCAACCAGCATGCTTTGCTTTTCATTTGTAAACTCATCCTGTGTTGGTTTGTGCAGTTTGAAATCGCTGATTTTAAAACTTTAAATGCTCAAATCATAGCAGCACCACAGCATAGTCGATGGATGTTTTGTCTGGTCGTAGCAGGAAAAGCATAAAAGGAAGAACTATATAAAATGGAAATAGCCTCCAATAGCCTGACAAATGCAGCTAAATGCAGAAGTGTCTTAAATAAACATGCATTCTTTCTGGCAGCAGTCAGGGGACAACTGTACCGTCTGCTACGAGAAGCTGGACCGCATAGAAGTCAATGAGAAAACGACCCCACGTCTCCCCTGATTCATGAGTTTAGTAAACATCCTCCTGTTTAGTTCATGGTGTCAGTCACTAGTCTCAGATCTCATCAGTACAGATGTTTGGTTTTTTTAAATCATGGTCCCAATTTGGAGTAAACAGACGAGCTGTTAAAGAACGCTGTATATCGTAGTCAATAGTCCACTAGCGGATCGCCTTGTTGAGTCCTTGAGCTCTCAGTCAGACCCACGCCTCACTTGTCACGAATTATTTCAAAAGATCGACACAGCGATGGCCAACGTCGCCTTCCAAACCCGAACAAATGGGGGACAGTATACGCCCATAACTGATGATTTTTAAAAAGCGTGGAGCTCCAGTTCACACCAAACAGGTGTGGAGTGGTACACGTCTTCATTTACTGAGACCACTGGTTTTTATTTATACCTAAAAAGTTTAAATGTTTTAGAGCAAATTCCAGATTGTCACTAAGGCAGATGAGTGAACGGAATGTGTTTGATATGATTGAAATACATGAGCATTGTTTAAGGCACTTAGAGATTTGCCTGCTGCAATAAAACGTCGACTGCATCACGGCTGTAGCACCATCTCCATTTCAGTAGCGATGTCGTGTGTTATGTGGCTGATGGTGAAACACGATGAGACCTGAGGCCTCTTCTACCAGCTCAGCACCACGGAGTCCAACAAATAAGGTCACGCTAGACGTCACAGGATGGTGGTTATCACCTCGTTAAGCAAACCCAGGACTTCTGAATCGAGCACCTTCACATTAAAGATGATGAAGTGGTGCTGGCACCAGACGATCCAACACGGCCAGGTCTACGGCTGCATACGTCTCACAATCAGAACAAACCGTATTCCTAAACCACTGTAATGGATTTAAGAATATAATGCAGCAAAGCTACTGCAGCCAAAGCAGGAAGGAATACTGGCACAGAATCACCACAAGGCTTCTCAGGATCACTGCGCCAAATGAAGCATGATTAGATTTGACTCTAATTACAATTAACATGTTGCTGAGATGGATCCTGAACCTGGTCTCCTTCTAACACTTTCTACTGAACATGAAACATTAAAAATGTGTAATTTTTGTCCTCTTTCACCCAGTGTGAGCTTCATTATTGGACAGCGAGTGTGCCGACCACGCCCCTCACTGACTCCCATTATATCTGAGCCCCAGAGTCTCTAACCTGCCATCAGACCTGAATAATTCACATGACAACACATCAGCTTGTTCACAACTAGACTGAGCTTCAGGCGGTGAAATCATTTTCCCGACACAGCTCCGAGGGCTGCTGCTCCTCTATCTGATTGGCTGATTGGTACTGTCTAAACTTTCAAAGTAAAAGCTCAAAGATGTCAGAAGGCACTGATTGGAGTTTGAGAAACATGTCGGCTTTTCAAAATAAAATGTGCTTCTGTAAGTTATACCTTTTGTATAATTAGAACAAGACACAGCTGCATCGGCACATTTACAGTTTCTTCAGAAATGTTGTGAAGAACATGACGAATTTCGATCATAATCATGTTTTCTGCTTTCATTTGGTTATTTTCATCAAAGTGTTCAAACACATGATCTTTGGTGTGATCTAGCAACTGTTGTTTTCAAGTATCTTAATTACAATTAAGTCATATTTTGCTCAGAGAGAAACACAAAAATGCACAAACCCAACGCACAGGTTGCCCCAAACCACTCTCCCTTGTTATCAGGATATATTTTTATTCCTGATGATTAAAATCGAATAAATTAAACTTATTGGGAAGTTGAGAACTATTCCTGTATGTTTTTTTCTTTTTTTTCTTTTGGCAGGAATTAATAAGTAAAACAGGGAAAGTGAACACGTGGGATGAGAAATGAAAGGTAACAGTTTAAGATCGTATTGCTTTCTTGTTTTTTCCAAAAAAAAAAAAAAGTCTAAAAGCTACAGTTTATTCTACAGCTCATCTAGATAATTAACCTGGAGTCCTCCCATACAGCCCGGCCAGGAGGAGCTCCACAGGTCTGTAACACACTGCAAGCACAATCATCAGAAAGAAGGTTTTAATGCTCCGTTTAAGCTGCAAAGCCTCAAACTGTTTAGTAAAGAACACAATAAAATGTGTTTGTAGCCCTATCATTTGGCCCGCCTCGTCTAACACAGGGGGTTTGGGCCGCTGTCAGAAAAGCTCTTTTGATTCTCGATGAAAGTTGCTCCAAATTGCAGCTTAATCAGAGACAAACTTTTTTAAAAATGTAGGTAGTTCTGTATAACATCCGGTGGTGCATATCGATACTAAAGCTCAGTATGTATTTACATATTTATATACTTTATATAATTTACCCTGATGTAACTGCAGAGATGTCATTTTATAAACACGGAAACAGGATTAAGGTACCTAAATACACACACATCTACACACACACACACACACACACACATCTACACACTCACACTCACAGCCTGTGAAGCCTAAGGACTACGTCTCAGGGTGGGACTGCTCTATCGCTGCTCTCTGGCCGTCTGCTGCGTCCTAACACCGGTGCGTCCCTCTCGTCATTGAAACTACAGGCCGGGTGTGAGCGACACACGGAGACGGACGAGTTCCACGGACCCACGGACCCACGGACCCACGGACCCACGGACCGATCGGTTCCATCATCACGTCACAAGAAAAAGAAAAAAATAAAGAAACAAAAAGTGCAAACCTCTCCTCGTATGTCTCCCAGCGAAGAAACAAAAGAAAGATGAAAATAAAAGAATATAGTATTGCTGCCTCTACGCTCCAAAACTTATTAGTCAGTCCAATCATCATCATCATCATCATCATCATCATCATCACTATAAGCCTTCCTTATTCGTGTCTGTGCTGGTTATATGCATACTTTAGTGTGTGTGTATGTGTGTAAGTGTGTGTGTTTGCAATTCTTCCTTTTCCTCCTTCTTCAAGGAGACGTGAGAGTAAGGCCAGAACAGGAAGCAGTAGGCCTCGTTCTTCTCTTTGTGCCGGACAGGGAAGCGTTAACACACTGAGACCGAGGTGCTGTGACACACCCTCTGGCAGCCATGTTGGAGATCTGTAGCAGCTGACTGACGAAATGCTGGTCGTGTTGCTTAAAGTAATCATTTTAAAATATATGTGTTTTTATATGTAGAGTGTTAAATAATATGATGAATAATGTCTGCATGGTAGAGTGTGAGTGTGTGTGAGTGTGTGTGTGTGTGTGTGTGTGTGTGTGTGTGTGTGTGTGTGTGTGTGTGTGTTAGCTACACTGCCAGGTCATCAGGGCGAGCTCGGACACCACTGCTCTTGTTGACCCGACTTGGCTTCCGGATGTCTGTCCCGGCGGCTGCAGGAGGCTGATGCATCTCTGCCCTGGTCACCACGGTGAAGTCGTCGTGCTGGACCAGGCAAGGCGCCGCGGCGACGGCGTCGTCCTCGTCCATCGACGTCTCGTCCGGTGTGAGGGCTGAAAGAGGAGTGTTGCGAGGAAGTGTGGGACATGTGGTGCGTTGCTCCTCGTCCGGAGGTGGCGGGGTCTCCTCCTGAGGAGAGGAGGACGCCGAGGTGGGGGGCGAGGGGAGAGGAGGAGGGTAGGAGGAGGAGGAGTTCTTTCCGTTCAGACTGTGGAGCTCCAGCGTCATGTTGCTCCAGTTCTGCTCCATGGCTGCCAGCTGTCCATGGCTTCCGATGCTCACCCTCTCACGGCTGCTGTAAAAAGAAGCAGGCAAGGCCTCCAGCAGGAGCTCGTCTGAGCGCAGTGCATCCATCTTGAATCCAGCAGGTACAGGGGCGGAGGCCAGGTCAGGGTTTAGGGAGATCACTGTGGGGGAGGACTCGGTTGGGCTGTAGGCTCCCTCCCCGGCTGCTCCGGCCCTCACCACGCTCACAGTGGCGTACGTTGGCAAACAGTTGAGCACCGATGGAGAGGTCTGCTCAGGAATCGTCTCTGCGTCTCCACGTTCGTCTCCACTGAGCTGCAGCGACTCACTGTCGGGTACAAACTCATTGGTAACGCCCTGTTTGACCTTCTTCCAGCCCAGGTGGTAGATCTCCAGCAGGTTGAGGACCAAAGAGACACAGGCAACCACCAGCATGAAGATGATGAAGATCGTCTTTTCAGTCGGCCTGAGACAACAAAATAAAAGAACATTTACTAAACAGGAAACAGGAAAATGAAATATGACAAACCAAACATAAATACAGATTTTTTGCAGTTTAAAATGACAAAAGCAGTTCTCCAGTCATAGATCAGTGGCTGCACCATGGCAGGCAGTCTGTCTACGTATGAAGTGGTGTGCATGTAGCTGCTGTAGGAAGGACAACCAGCATCCAAACCATGAGAGAGAAACTTAAACGCATTTAAACTGTGTGTTTATATGCTCTGTCATTACCACATATAATCCGCAAAGCTTTCATGTGTATATTTAGCATAAACAACCAACATCTTTTAACTCTTTCCATGCCAGAAAAACTATGCATTTATGGTTTCTTAGTCCTGTTCTGTGTTTAATAAGGGTCATGAATATACAGTTAATCAAATCTGCCAGCAACACCGGACAGGTCTGGATAGAAACATAATGTCTGAAATCACTGAACCGTTGTGTCAAAGGTTTCTAAATATTTCAGGTGTTTAATCTGAAACTGTTATGACTGTACAACATGAGCAACAAACTGACAGGTGTAGGAACAGTGATGATCATGTTGGGCTTCAGCTGTGGTCAGTGGAAGAGTTTTAGGTAAAAGGAGCAGAAAAATAGAAACAGAGAAACAAGGGACACAAATGATAAAACGGGCATTTGAGCCTCTATGATGCAGAGGAATAAAACCATAACTTCTAACCTGGAGATGAAGCAGTCCACAGTATTAGGGCAGGGCCAGCGGCCACATTTATAGAGCGGCCTCAGGTGGAAGCCATACAGGAAGTACTGTCCCAAGATGAAGCCCACCTCAAACAGAGTCTTGAAGATGATGTTGAAGATGTAGGTCCTCAACAACGCCCCGCGGATCCGGATCTTCCCATGCTCATCGCGGATGGGGGGCTTCTCCTTTTTCCCACCACCTCCTCCTCCTCCGTCACCGACTCCATTGTGATAGAGGGGGTCGTGGTCCTCCTGGTGCCGTCCGGCCTTCCTGAGCTCCTCCTCCCTCTCCCTCCTCTTCTCCTCCATGCGGACGATGTGGAGCACATGGCCCAGGTAGATGAGGGTGGGCGTGGAGACGAAGATGATCTGCAGCACCCAGAAGCGGATGTGGGAGATGGGGAAGGCCTCGTCGTAGCAGACGTTCTCGCAGCCGGGCTGCTGCGTGTTGCAGGTGAAGTCTGACTGCTCGTCGCCCCAGACCTCTTCAGCTGCTGCACCCAGCACTAAGATGCGAAAGATGAAGAGGACAGTCAGCCAAACCTGGAGAGGAAGAGCAGAGGGGTTAGAAAACAGAGCAGTTAGATGATGGAGGGCAGATAGCTTCAGCTGGAATAATGCAAATAGGCTCCTTGGTGATCTTTGACCCTTTACTTCAAGTAGCACCTTCAGAAGCTGTTTGTCTGATCTGTTCTGATTAAAACCGGGTCTTTAGAACATTGTTAAGCTGTGGCTAAAGTAGTACGACTGAGGATGATGTAAAAGCCATCAAAAGTCTGGAGGTAGATGTATTATATATTAAATAATCAATACCTTTCCGATCACAGTGGAGTGTTCTTGAGCATTCTCCAGCAGTCGCCCTAGAAAGCTCCAGTCACCCATGCTTCACTCGATTTTCTAGCCTGAAGACAGAGAGACAGAAACAAGAGTCTGTGGTGAACAACCAGGAAGTTCTGGTAATGAATTACTGACTGAAAAGAAAATGGGGGAAGAAGATTTTGTACTTGAACATATTGAAATACCAACGTCCAATATCTTAGAACTTTTTCCATGCAGGAAAAAGAAGCATTCATGGTTTTCTTAGTCCTGTTCTGTGTTTATTTAAAGGTCGTGAATGTATAGTTTAATTGTAAGAGGCTTAGTGATTAGAGTTAGGCTTATTTTATTCTATCCATCTATTTAGCCTGGAAATTTGGAATTAGTTCTTCATCTGAAAGCCACAAAAGTCTTCACAGATACGAGAACGAGAAGCACTGTGGTGACGACGGGGATCTCTGGAGCTTCATCCTCATCCGGCACTCAGTTATTCAGTAATAGTAGCTCTTAGCCAAACTATAACCAACACCTGCGCCTTACTCTGCCTCGGCATAATTGGAAAATTACTGTCTTAAACGCTGGTCAACAGGCATTTTACCAACACAATTACAGAAAACAAGGCAGCTGTCCCGACTATTAGAGAAGCTCTGGCCATGTGAGAATAAGACAACGTTCACAGCAGCCACGTTAGCGCTAACTGGAAGAAAGAAAAACACTTTAGAGTTAAAAATGACTCTGGAATGTATTAAAGAAAAGAAAACCAGACTTACTAAAATATTGTTGTGTTGTCAGTGAGAAATCCATCGACCAGAGATCAGAAGAAATCTGTATCTGGAAGGAGAGACACAACGCTCTGATCAGATCCCCAAGAATCAAACCCGGGTTTTAGAAACTCGGATCAATAATGATTTAGTTTCCATACCTGAACATTTTGTAACTCTCTCTAATTACAAACTGGGCAGTGGAGATGATGCTCAGTACATTTAAAGCCTCCTCTGCCTTTAAAACTGTTTCCAGGCTGCAGCTTTTATAAATGACTGGACAAACGTTTGAGGACGTTTGGATTGTTCCAGACATCTTTACCATAATTCCTCTGTGGCTTCAGTGTCTCTCTATGACTCTATGGTGCTGAGATCAGGAGGAAACACATGAAGCCAGACTTGTTGAAGATGACTGATTGTGTGTTTGGGCTTGTTGTCGTGCTGCAGAATGAAGTTGGGAACCATCAGGTCACTCCCTGATGGTGCTGCATGATGAAATATGAAATCTGGTGAGCTTCAGCCATATATGCAGTGGCCAGTATGTCCCCCTGGCTGACACATCAGTCCAGTTCTAACACTAGATTGCTCTTTATCCTCTGTAAAGACAGACCAACTGTGTCATCATGTGTGTAAATGCATGCAGGAAAAACTCCCTCATGCATTTGCTGCACAGTGTACATTTGCTCACAGATGTGTAAGTGTTTGTGTGCACAAGCGTGTGCACGGCCGGCCGGTTCGTGGACAAAGGCCGGCCATCTGTGGGAAGTGAATGAGTGGATAACGGGTCGTCCCTGTTGAATGCCGGACTCATCACATCCCAGGAATGCTGAGGGGGGCAAATGTTTGCCCGGGATTCACCGATATGAGCACACACAGACATGAACACACTCTGACAGTTACAGTAGCGTCCTCTGCTGTGTGTGTGTGTGTGTGTGTCTGAGCCACCAGGAGGCCGCCGACAGCGTGATCACCTGCCAACAGGGGATATGCTAAATAAAAAACCTGATTCCCCCTCATGAGAAGCAGCAGACTGATGAAACAGCTGGGACACGATTAAAATATTACAGTCGTGATGCATACAGTTAAAGTTTCAAAGCCTGTCTGCTAAAGCCGGCTCTGAACACTGTGTCTGAAGCCGTACAGTTGAATCCCGGCCAGCGAATGACGGGGCCACGCAGCCGTCTATAGATACATGAATCCATCAGCGGCGTGTGTACATGTACATGATGTGTTGACGTGATGAAATACCATCTGTCACGGCGGACAATGGAGAAGCTGCCAGATGGACATTGTCCTGGCTGCTGTGTGCTTTCGATGGATCAGAGGTCTTTGTGCTAAAACAGCCCAAACAGTTAACTCTTGGCCTGCCGTGTGCACCCCGAAACCCTTTTCAAGATGTGCAGACAGTCGCACAAAAGACAGTTCTGCCCATTAATCAAGCAGCTTATGGTGCATCCACAAACATTCTGAGGTGTTTAGATGAGACTCGCTTACATCTGGTCACGACTCCATGCATGTAAATATGAGAAATGTTCATTGTGGAAGAAACGATTCCACACACTGATAAGAGCTCAGACTCACTCAGTCTGTGTGTCAACGTGCAGAAAAACGCCTCAAAGTGAAAATAAATGTGCATAAAGTTTGTAAAGCTACATGCTGTTTTTGTAAAGATGGATAAAGTTGCACAAACTATGTGTCACGTCGCCAAAGATGTGCAAAGATTTGTAAAAAAAAAAAAAGTGAATGAAGGAGCACGACGGTGTGCAATGTACAGAAAAGTGCAGCAGGTGTGAGCAGATATCAGAGAGTAAAGACGTCCACGTGTGAGCAGCAGAACACACGACTGGAAAAGAAATGTGCATAAATAAAAAAACTGAGTGGACGAACTCAAGCATCATCAAGGTTTGGGCCCCAAGAGAGCAACATGATGGATCAAAGGTCCAGCAGAAAAAGGGAAAAACAGAAATAATCAGTTCAACAAACAGCTAGTGATGAAGGAAAACTTCAGTCTGCTTGTTGCACTGATGATTGAAAGTCATCTAAAGCAGATCAACAAGTAGAAAACCTGTAGGAACCTGTGTCCTGTCATGTTAACATTAAACATCTACAGATGGACAACCAGACACAGTTTCTACTGAACCAGGAAGATAAAGTGTCAGGAGGACGTCCTGCAGGTTGGTCTGCTCCACTACAGAAGACTGGTTTAAACAACAGTTTGTTCCTGCAGCTTTACCAGGTTTAGCTTGTTTGAATAAATAACAGCACATCTCATGAGGCCTCCAAACATCAGAGTTTTACCATCTGGTCTAAAAGCTCTCAAGTGATTCTGGTGTGATGCTGAGCCTTGGTCTGGTCTCTCCCACAGGGGAGTGAACGCAGCGTGAGAGGTGCTGATAATCCAGCAGGTGGAAGGATGATAATCCCTCCTCTTCCCTCCCCCTTCAGCATCACCCAGCCTCCAGCTGCTTACCGCCTCCTCTGAAACACGTCTCCCTGCCGGCGGCGCGCTTCTTCCCGTCACTCCTTCTTCTTCTTCTTCTTTCTTTTAGTCCCGCGGGTGGGCTCCAGGCAACCGGGAGAGGTGAGGTTGGTGGGAGAGGAGGGGGGAGGGAGAGAGAGAGACACAGAGAGAGAATGGCACGGAGCTCCGGAGAGAGAGGGGGAGAGAGTTTCAGAAAAAAAAAGACGGGCGGCTGGTCCGGTGTGACCCGCGAAGGCGAAGCGCAGCGGCTGCGTCCCGCGTGCCCCGAGGCCACTGTCAGTGTCCGCGTGCGGGGGCGCACGAGGGGGGATACGTGCTTGTGTGCGCGTGCATGTATGCGTGGGTATAGACGGGGGGCAGAGACCGACATCCCATCATCAACCTGCACAGCGCTCCATTCAGTCCAACATGACCATTGATCTGCTGGTAGAAGCTCCTCTGGAGCTCCAGCTGCTGCAGCAGCAGTGGGCTCATGTTGGGCTGCTGGTGGAAGAAGCTCGGCTCATAGTCAGCAGGAGGCCAACAGCTACCCGGGAAAAGTGAGAAAACATCTGGCAGCAAGGATACCAGAAAAAACACGTTAAATAATGATGGAATATTATAACCTTCAGCAACTGCAAAAAAAAAGCTGTGAAAATAACAGTAAATACATGCAAAATAATATTTAAGCAGGTTTAACTGCTGTAAAAAATTTTTTTTTTTAAACAATTATTATTTTGAGAAACAGGGGGCAAAAATATTTAGATTTTTTTCGGATGTAACAGCTGGATATTAAACAACTAGGCAGGATGATGTTTAGCAACAGGATAAAATCTACCCTGTAAAACAAACAAACAAAGTATAAAAACAATAAAATCTAGCAGGAAGGGCACCAAATAAAAATATGCTTAAAAAAAAAGCAAACAAACAAATACAAAGTGTGAAAGTTCAGGGCTGAAGGTTCAGACAGGTGTAAAAATTACTAACATTGTTAAATTCTAAATCTACAGAATATTTCTTTCCAATATAAGTAAGACTAACATGATAAATATATAATTTACCAGACATTATTCATGCTAATGTCCATTAAAAAAAAATGAAGGTAAAGTTTAAGTTTTCTACTGGATCAATGGAGTTTGACGTGCTCACCAGCAGAGGGCAGCAGAGTCCACACAGTGCTCCATCACCACCTGTAGTAGATCAGATTATATCACCTGTCCTGTTCACTTCTTAACTTTCTTCTGTCTTGTGTTTTTATAACTTTCAGTGTGAAGCAGCATCTCTGGAAATGTTCAAACAAACACACAAAGCTCTCATATGGAAATCACTGCCAATGGCATCCTTTAGTTTTGCATTTATATTAAGTAATATACATCCTGTGGTTAGGGATCTATTTGTTTATTTCTCCCATTTAATTGTGTGATTTACGATATGAATGTGAGGATGCTGTGTTTAAGTAGATATTTAGGTCATTGCAGTGCATCAGTTGGGAAACATAACGTCACAGGTTACCAGAGGACCCAGAGCCCGACATCATTAGTTAGAATTTTACAGTGAAATCAAAGTGCAGGTGACAAAATAACACAAACTCCCAGGAGGCAAGAGATAACACATAAAGCTACAGGTTGAGACGCAACATGAACTACCGGCTGAGCAACGACACTGAGCAAAGCAAAGAGAGGAAAAAAAACTTTGGCAAGCAGGAAAACCAGACGGCTAGTTCAGAGTCCAGAGGTTCTGGCAGCAGAAACAAGAAGAGAATGATCCAAAGAGAAGAACAAAGGATAGAAAGGGAACCAGTGTTAGCGTGGCAGAGAGTGAGGCCTGACCTGGGCTTCATGGGAGAGGTGGCTGGAGGCAGGTGAGCCTCTGTGCAGGTGTGGACACTTGCTGCTGATGAGGCAGCTGATCAGGACAAATGTATTCATAGCCTCCCATTAAAGAAGGAAAGACATGTGACGCTGGTGTGTGACTGATCCTTGGAACAGTCAGGGATCAGTGTGTTCAGTGAAACTAGCAGACAAACCAAAACAAAGATAAGAAGAAACTTTATTTGAGAAGTGAGAACTTGTGAGTGTGTTTCTATTCAATGAACTGTTATTCAATGAATCCATGAAAAGTACAACCATGTGTGTGTGTGTGTGTGTACACAGTATACAGAGTGTGTAGCTGCTAGTGAACCCTCACACATCTCCTCATGCAGTTTTCTTTCTGCCCAGTCGATGGAACTTTGAACCATCTGTGTTCGTCTATTGTTGCATTAGTTAGAACCCTAATGTAAGAATAGACAACACGTGATCACATCGTCCAGCTGCTCTACGAACAACGCTTTGGTACAAATTATTGACATCCGGTCTTTAAATACAGTCTAGAGTCGCTGACATCCTCTCCACCCCTTGAATGTTTCATTTCAACAATCCGGGTTTCACAGAAAATTTCACTTTGATTTCATTCAACGTGCTCACTTGTATTTACACTGACGGCTCATTCACATGTGCTCCACTTGGAACTATGCAGCTTTACAGTGTATTCAGTCTCTGGATCCGTCCTGTTGCTCCTCAGGTTGAGACAAGTGACCTCTGGTTGGTCTTACTCTGCGTTCTGTCCCTGCTGGCTCTCCTCTCCCTCTGACCACACAGAGCCCTGCAAGAACAAGGTTTGCATAATTTGCTAATACAGACGAAGAGCCTGAAAGCTGTGACCGCCGTCGACACGCTTTGCAATTCTAACGTCGACAAAAACATTAATCGATCAAATAATTAGGAAATCAATCAGTTGATTAATCACCTGACTGTCTGACTGAGTAATACTTCTACCTAGTGACAGCCTTGGCGACAAGATACGCGAGTTCGGCCATGTTAAGGACCATGCAGATGGAGGAGGCCGTGGCCATGAAAACAGTGAAGATGGTTTTCTCTGTGGGCCGTGAGATGAAGCAGTCGACCAGGTTGGGACACGGCCACTGGTCACACTGCACCAGCCGGGGCATCTGGAAGCCGTCGTACACCACATACAGGGCGTACCTGCAGAGAGACACACCGAGTGCTTAGACCACCGAGGCCGTGTGATAAACTGACTGATGATAAGAATCGCAGGTCTTACATGAATCCTCCTTCAAACAGCAGCCGGAACAGCAGGCTGCAGGCGTACGTCCACCACAGAGCTCCGGCTATCGGGAGTCTGCGCTTCTTCAGAGCCTCCACCTCCTCCTCCTGACCCTTGTTGCTGAGGAAACCAGCTCTGCCAGAACTCTGTGGCACAGGACGGACAGAACAAATCAGCATGAAAGAAAGTTAGACGTGACATGACTGCCTTCAGGCTTTGGTTTTGATTTTCACTGTTTGTTTTCCCTCCTTCCTGATCGTTTGCTCCACCTCATTCATGTGTCTTGCTTCCTCATTACTTCTCTGTGTAGATATGTGAGATGTGTTTCCTGCATCGATCTGCTCTGCATGTCTTTATGATCTTCATTTTCTTGGATTTGTTGTTTTCAGTTAAACGTAGCCTGAGTTTGTCCCTGGACCTCCAGCCTCTGTTCTCTGTTCCCTCTGACCTCCGTTAACCCTTCAGTAAGTTTCTGACTAAAGTTAGTTTGTGTTGTCTGGACTTCCTGCCTTGTGTATCTGCAATTGGCTCGTTTCCCAATTAGCCAGAAGCACATGACGATAATAAAAACACACGTCTCAGGATATGAGACAAGACTTCAGGTGTCAACACGACACGATACACAAGGAGAGAAGATCAGAGACGACACCAGACGAGACATCAGGTGACAAGATGAAGGACACAACCTGACAAAAGTGAAGACATGACCTGAGAAGACAGGTGACGTCATCAGAGGATAGGACATGACAAGATAAGACATGTGGTGACTAGATGAAAGACATGAGATGACAAGTTAAGACAGCCAACAAGACACAACCAGTAAAGACATGACATGCAGAGACACATGTTGGACATGAGAGTCCTTCTATCACATGAGATGTAAGGACATGGAGAGGACACAACATTACATAGACATGGGACAAGTTTTTTTACGGCATGACATCAGGACATAGTAGGAACCCAGAGGATATGGCATAACATCACAGTCCATGAAACACCACCAGGTCTCTCACACAGACCTGCATGAGCCTCTTCTTGTCTTTGTGGTTCCGGTAGGCCACGTACATGGCGACCAGGAGTGTCGGCGTGGAGACGAAGACCAGCTGAAGACACCAGAGACGGATGTGGGAGACGGGAAAGAACTGATCGTAACAGACGTTCTCACAGCCAGGCTGGAAACAAAAACACACACAAATACGACATCTGATCAGCTGATCCCTGTTCCAGTGAGGTCACAGGTCAGTGAGTGAACAGTGCCGCAGATGGAGGGTGGTGGGATTCACCAGGCTCCTGGTTCAGGACGTTATTATTCATGTCTCTGTAATGTGTGAGCATCAGAGATGACAGTGACATTTGTGTTGTATATCTGCCATTAAAAAGCCGTTACAGACGACACTGAGTACAAACAGAACAGTTCACTGAAGATTTAGGTCAAAGGTCTGCGGTTGTGGTTTTACATCAACCAGCAGGGATTGGTTCGACAGGTCCA